>NW_015386852.1:485114-488840 GCF_001527695.2 Protobothrops mucrosquamatus | reverse complement strand
ATGCAAGTTGGGAGCAGTAAGTCGCATAGGATGACCATTTTGGCTTTGGGTGCACTAACCATTTTAAGGTTTTGAAAGTGAGGCTAGAGCAGCTCCCACACAGAAGTTAATACATAGGAGGCAAATAATTGGTAAAATATTCGCTACCAAACTTGCATGGATTTAAAAAAGCTTAAAGCTTAACATTAATATATGGAGCTGGATTAAGC
Organism: Protobothrops mucrosquamatus; assembly: GCF_001527695.2. Classification (NCBI taxonomy): domain Eukaryota; kingdom Metazoa; phylum Chordata; class Lepidosauria; order Squamata; family Viperidae; genus Protobothrops; species Protobothrops mucrosquamatus. The sequence goes on along the minus strand of NW_015386852.1, from coordinate 488,631 downwards.
AGACTTCTTAGAAAATGTCAAAGATATAGCGTATTATAATTAATCAACTGTGCAGAAGCACCTTCAATTTCCCATTGCAAAATGTCTGTCATATAAAAATGAAGCCTAAATTATTTTCAGTCTGCATTTCTCAGTTTCATTGTTTCTGGGTCTTGCTTTCTCAGTGCAAAAGTCCAAGAATATATAGAATTACTGTGAAAATTTACAAAGTATGCCATAATGGAGTATTAGTTCCAATTAATGATGTCAAAATTGGGTAGACTTTTCATCCTGAGGCATTGAACAAAACACATGACCATAATTTATGGATTTGCTCACACACTGAATGGATCTGCTCACCTCTTCGCTTCCCCTTATCTTGGAATTTAAGTAAAATTGACTGATTATTGCTAGTCCTTAGGAAGGAGAATATAGAACTATTTTAGCATCTAGGGCCACATTTTGCTTTTATTGACTCTACTACAGAAAAATTAAGCAGCTTCAGAACAAAGTCATTGTTGGGCCTAGGACAGACTAAATTGTATACGTGATAGACTAGGGCAGACTAAACTCTGTGTGTGTTTGTGTGTGTGTGTGTGTGTGTGTGTGTATGCATGCCATACTTTGGCTAGTATGGCACAAGCTTAACCAAAGTCCAATTTGAACCCAAGCATGCTCATATTATTCTATGCAAGCTCAGATCTCTAATCTAGAGACTACATTAAAAATTCTATTCCCCACATTCTGCCAATTACCATACTAATTATATATAATGTACTATCATACACCCAGGGTTCCTAATTGTATAAAACTCAATCGTACACTAATACAGCTGATATGCTACATCTCCCCAATGTAATGACTTTCCTCTGCCATAATAAAAATTACAGTTTGATGGCAACTTTTGGAGGAGATGTTTCTCACAGTATGTGCACTTTTGAATGTAGATTGTTCAAATGTTGTGGAGAATAAAGAGGAAGATATTGATGGAGAGAGGGGAGACCTGTTACCAAAGCAACCAGGAATGAAAGATTGCTTAAACTCAACAATAAAGGAGAAATGCAAAAAAAATATCTCAAACAGAAACCTCCCTAATTCATGTTAGTATAAGTAGGAAAGGAAGAAATGCATGATTAGACGCCAAAGATTCTGTTACTGTAGTTCAGGGGTAGGCAACCTTGGCTCTTTTATGACTCGTGGACTTCAACTCCCAGAATTCCTGAGCCAGCCATGCTGGCTCAGGAATTCTGGGAGTTGAAGTCCACGAGTCATAAAAGAGCCAAGGTTGCCTACCCCTGCTGTAGTGTAATTCTAGTCTTCCTGTGGAGCTGATTTTCTGGACTGGCCTATCTAGTGGGGCTGATGTAAAATAATATATAAAATACTAGTAGGAAGCCACTTCCAGTGGTAATAAGTGGGAGAGCAGATAGCATTTCTTCTAGAAAATTAAAGATTGCTATTAAGGAAATGCTGTTGCTGAGCTGGCATGAGTTTACCTTCATCCAATTTCCCATAGTCCAATTTAAGGGAATAAAATGTGTTGAAAGCCAGCTACTTAAAATGGAGAAATCTGGGCTCAGAATATGAGTATTTCAGCATCTCTTTGCTCTACTCCCATAATAATGCTCAGATTTTGATTTTCAAATTTCACTTCATGTTCTTTGTTCTCTTCTGGCTTTCTCTGCAGATGGTGGGCAGGGGAATGGCAGAAGTGTTCCACCACCTGTGGCCCCACAGGAGAAAAGAAGCGCACTGTCCTTTGTATCCAGACATTGGGATTTGATGAGCAGGCTCTGCCTGTGGAAGAATGCCAACATCTGCTAAAACCAAAAACTCGTCTTTCGTGTAATAGGGATATCTCATGCCCATCCGACTGGACTGTTAGCAACTGGACTGAGGTAAATTTGTAAATCAACTTGGCTTATAAGAACTTGGGGCGCCTTAGAGTTGACATTAGCATTCATCTCTGGTTTAGATTAAGCAAGAGATGTGTATTTAGACCATTTTTTCCTCTTTAGGCCTGTGAAAAGAGCTATTTTCCTGTTGTATCTTTGATATATATGATTATTTTACATTCTGTTCTAGTTCAGGAAAAATTGGGTTTTGAATCCCGACAGCTACTTGAAACACTGGAACTACTGATTTTAAAACCAGTATATCTGAATTCCCATGGCCTTTAAGATAAATTAAGCAAGAAATAAATAATATTTTAGCAATCAGGACGATCACCCTAACTGCTTGCTCATCTTTAAAGTATAAGGATGTGCAACCTATACTTAGCATAATTAAACAAAAACAGAATTAAATCTAAACTCTCCTATAAGAACACAAAAAAAGGAAAATCCAGTCATAATGACCTCCCACAAATACTAAATGTGCTTACACATTTAAGTTTAGTCATTCTTAATTTAAAAGGTTGGCCTAATAAAACAATTAATCCTTTAATCCTCCTTTCTCCATCTGTCATGTGCTAATCCAGACTTCCGCAACATGGATGGACACAGCATAGACCAGGGGTCTTCAAACTTGGCCCTTTTATGACTTGTGGACTTCAACTCCCAGAATTCCTCAGCCAGCATGTCTGGCTGAGGAATTCTGGGAGTTGAAGTCCACAAGTCATAAAAGGGCCAAGTTTGAAGACCCCCTGGCATAGACCCTGATGAGAATTCTAAGATTTGAAGTCATGTATCTAAAGCAGGGGTCCCCAACCCCCAGGTTGCAGCCCACTACTGGGCCTTGAGCCCTTTGGAACCGGGCTGCGGTTCAGTGAAGTTATGGGCAAGTTGAGAGGTCATCTGCCTTTATTTCTTATAAAGTATGAGGAAGGAAGCCATTTTGTCACAGATATTCAATTATATATTTCAAAACTCACCTCCTGTAAAACAGCCTTCCTCAGTGTGCTGCTCTCTAGGTATGATTTCCAGAATCTTTCAGGCAACATTGTGATTTCATCTCCTAGAATCTCAAATATGTTGGTTGTCCAAAATATCTGCAACATATCAGATTGAAAAAGGCTGCACTAAAACAGGTGTGGGCAAACAATTGGAAAGTTTTGGTTCTGGTTTTGGTTCTGGTTTTGGTTATTTTGTTTTAGAAGTTTCCTGTCAGAGCCAAGCACAAACTATTGGTTCACAGGCTAGGCTATAACTTATATGTTATGGAGTTCTTGGTGCTCTCTGAGTTTGATTATTTGCAGACTTTTGATTACCCAACTAGGTAACATCATCAGCACACTGATGCACTGTGATGCACTGAGCACTATGCAACCCTGAGCTACATATATTCTCTTAAAAGTTATGTAACAGGTGAATTCTTCAACCACATATTTAGTCCAAGAATTTCTTTTAAGTTCCAGAATTGAAAGCACAATCTTTTCACACCAAAATTAACTCAAGATTTCTTCCTAAAATTTCCATTTGGAGGGAGGGTAAGGCAGTTTTAAAAAAATTGCAGACAGTCCCAGGATTAAGAACAAATTCCGTTCCCTAACTCTGTCTTTAATTTAACTTTTTATGTGAATAAACTCATACAGTGCATA
>NW_015386852.1:481814-483850 GCF_001527695.2 Protobothrops mucrosquamatus | reverse complement strand
ATATTAATGGACAGCCTATTGCTAAAAATGGTAGGTAGTGTTTTCTCTTTCTCAAGTCTCTGAACCACTGAAGCTGTACAATGTTTTCATAAACTGCTGAAAACAGGTTTTATACTAAGAATTCCTGGCTTCGGTGGTTCATAAAAACATTTTACAGCTTCAGTGGTTCAGAGGCTTGAGAAAGAGAGAACACTACCTGCCATTTTTAGCAATAGGCAGTCCATGTGTAAGTATGAATTATCCGTAAATTGGATATCCTTAACCTGGGGGTTGCCTATGCTAATAAAAAAAAAACTAAGAATTGGAAATCCATTAATCAGAGATGGAGGTAGAAAAAGATGGAAAATTGGCAGATTGTGTCTTTGGTATGTGTGTTTCTGATATCTTTTGAATAAAGACATAATCAAGTGCATTTATAGCCAAATATGAGAAAATTATATTCAAAAATGCTCATTTTATTAGGGAATGAATAATTGGTATTTAAATATAGGTTTTCGTGCAGATTTTAAAAAGCAAAAAATTTAACCTAGAGTATAAGAGTAAAGCAGACTTAGCAATGACTATGCATTGAATTGGCCTGTCTCTGCCTAATAAAAATGAATATGTCTCCTGCTTTAAAAATTAATTTCTATGCCGTCATTTAATTAAAAAATACTTAAAGATTTGCTGCCTCCGATTATTAAGAAATCCTCTTCTAATCTTGTTGTTATTAGTAGGGGACACAAGAATAGCTTTTAACCCACACAGCTTCAAACTGCTTTTTCTTTCCTTGTATAATAAATTAAATGAAGCATAACATTGGGTATGATTTCACCAATATTCTTCTGCTGATTAATTTTATACAACCCATCAAGTATGAAAACTTGACATCTGGAATAAGTGGATTAAATGTTATTTTCAGCTAATAGTGTTGATGAAACATAACATCTGAATTAATGATCTTGTGCATCAGTAGAGCATACTGCTTGGGAAGTACCTCCAGATGTCGCTTCATCGTTTAATGTCTGCTTAAAATGGAGTGTAACTAGGCTGATGATCTGAGTACCATTGTGCAGCAGTGCCTAATAGACTTCCAAGATCATAATAGATGCAGACATATCAGAAGATATTACAGTATATGTACCTTCTTCTCAGCATGCAGGAATTAAGAATTATTTCAGAGTGTCCTGGGCAAAGTCAGGTATCAGTTAAATTAGGAAGGTTCAAATGGCTTTGTTAGCTGGGTTCACACATTGCATTGTCACAACTTTAGTCATGGCTTATAGCTTTGCTTGTAGTATAAACTTAGATAGCTGTAGTTCATTTAGCACAGAGGTCCCCAACCTAAGGGCCATGGCCCACTACTGGGCCATGGCCTCTTGGCTACTGGTCCACGTGAGTGGCTGGCCAGTGCACACATGCATGTGCGCACACTAACGCCCCCTTGCGCCAGTGGTAACTGAGCCCTGAGCCTCGCGCTAACCGAGCTGTGAGCTGCATGCCGCTGCTAGCTGAGCCACAAGCCTTTCGCCGGCGCTAGTTGAGCCACGCGCCATGCTAGCCAAGGCACAAGGCTCTCGCTGGTGCTACCTGGGCTGTGAGCTGTGTGCCAGCACTAGCCAAGTTGCGTGATGGCACTAGCTGAGCCGCATGCTGGTGTTAGCCGAGCTGCGCTCTGCGCACTGGTGCTAGCAACCCCATTTGTAGAGTGCGCATGCTCATGGCCCTGCTCACGCTCATGCAGCCAAATTTGCATGTGTGCGCATGCATGCATAAAGGTGCCTGCCCCTCCCTTTCCCACTGGTCCACCAACACAGAAAGGTTGGGGACCCCTGATTTAGCATGATAATTATTTAATGGTCTTGGGGAGGCTGAATGCAACCACATGTTTATTAGATCCGTGTCCCTCCTGGCTGGTACTGGCAGCTCGGGAGGGGACACGAGCCTGGTTCCAGGGAATTGTTAACGCTTCTTTGCGGGAGGGTGTCTTCCCGGCGGCCCTAAAGGAGGCCGTGGTGAGGCCCCTCCTCAAGAAGCCTTCCCTGGACCCAGACGAG
>NW_015386852.1:432849-480937 GCF_001527695.2 Protobothrops mucrosquamatus | reverse complement strand
GCTTTTTCAGCAAGCGGGACTGACCTAGGGTGAATTTTTAAATAGGGACAATTTTTAATGATTTTAAACAAGACACAGCTACAAATATTTGGTTTTTAATTGGCTTTTATAGGGAAATGTTTTGTATTGTTTTTTAATATGCTGTGAGCCGCCCTGAGTCCCATGGGGGAGAAGGGCGGCATATAAGTCTTATTATAAAATAAATAAATAAATAAATTAGTTAAAACAGAATATAAAATAACAGAGATGGAAAGGACCTTGGAGGTCTTCTAGTCCAACCCACTGCCCAAACAGGAGAACCTATATAATTCCAGATGTCCAATGTCTTCTTAAAAACCTCCAGTGATGGAGCACCCACAATTTCTCGAGGCAAGCTGTTCCACTGATTAATTGTTCTCACTGACAGGCAATTTTTTCTTAATTCCAAGTTGGATTTCTTTCATAAGTTTTCATCTGTTACTTTTTGTCGTGCCCTCAAGTGCTCTTTGTGACAGCCTCTCAAATATTGCAAGACTGCTATCATGTCTCTCCTAGTCCTTCTTTTTGTTAGACTAGACTGCAATCGTTCAGCATATGTTTTAGCTTCCAGACTCCTAATCATTTTTGTTGCTCTTCTCTGCACTCTTTCCAGAGTCTCAACATCTTTTTTATATTGTGGTGACCAGAATGGGAGCCAGTATTCCAAGTGTGATCTTACCAAGGCAGTATATAGTGATACTAATACTTCACATGATCTTGATGCTATTCCTCAGCAGTCAGTGTTGGCGCTTTTTTTGGCAGCTGCAGCACACTGCTGGCTCATACTTGTTAAGATGTTAGGGTGAGATTGTCAAAGAGTTTATTCAATAGCGATAACATTCAAAAGGGACTGAAAGAGTAGAGCCAGAAGCCATAGCTACACAATGAAGAAATACATAAAAGTCAGGAAAACCTTTTCGCTGAAGCCAAGTCCAGGGTGAGTAGCACACTTGTTCTAACCTTTTCTATCCTGAAAAATTCAACCATCAGCTTGAATGAGTAACTCCAATCTATCAAACTGAAATTTCCAGCTAAATATGAGCCCCCAGTTTCATGGCTTCCACCCCTGTAATGCCAAAAAGCAAGTTAGGTGTTTTATTTGGCTCACTGGAGATGGAGTGGATGAGATATCTAAATGTGTTTTTATTTTGCAGTGTACAGTTACCTGTGGTGGAGGAGTACGTACTCGTTATGTCACTTGTACCAAAAACAATGGAGAACCATGTGATGTTTTGAAGAAACCCCATTCTAAAGCTCTGTGTGGTTTACAGCAATGCCTATCCACTCAAAGCTTGCTAAGGACTCATTTCAAGTTCCATAATGGAAAGATTATTAGAAGAATAGGGGTTACTCCCAGAAGAGGCCCTTCAAAAAAATTGGCCATCCCAGAACCATTGCCAAGAATCCATTCAACAATAATACCCAGGCTCAAAAACATTACTTTGATACCCACTTCCATTAGTCTTATAAATTCTTCTCTAAATGAAGACTTGGAAGTTAAAAAGTTACAAAACAATTCCATTGACTCAAACATACTCAGTAACTACTCCTGTGTAACTAGTGCCAACAGCGCATTGCTAAACAGCACTCATGGACCTCTCATAACTGCTTGGAATATATCTTCAGAAGGTAGCTCCAAAAACAAGGATTCCTTTACCACTGACCCCAGGTACAATCCAAAGAATAATTATTTAATGGAAGCAAATGACACAATGCCCAATAGTACTGAAGGAGAAATAAAAGACTACATTCAGACTGAAAGACCAACAGAGAGGTTCCTTACATTCACCACAAGCAAGGTCTCGGGAACCTCATCTACAGATGATCAACCTGATCATCTCAGCCAATTTTCTGTTACTCCCACAACTGAGGCTTCATTGACAATGACCGATCTCAAAGGCCTTCGTGTACAAATAAATCCGCCTGTGACAGCAGATCCCATTACAGAACAACCAACACTAGTAGAGGATACATTCGAAGAAAAATCTGCAAATACAACCCCATCAAAATCCTCTTTCAGTGAAACACCCTCTTGGCCCACAGAAAGTCCATTTGTGCAAGACATCACTATGCCAAAAAACAGTGAGAATGTTTTCAAAACAAGATTACTAAATGACTCTGATTCAGAAAAGTCCAGAAACCTGCATATTAATGCCTATTGGTTGGTGGGAAACTGGAGTGAGGTGAGTATTCACATTGTCTTATGTTGTTTACAACTGTCAATGCAATGTTATTTTTATCGGTATATCTTTATCATTCTTAGGTTCTTCAGATGAAAAACCTTTTAACTGTGTTTCTGAGAAATACTACAAAACTGAATTTTTAATGTGTCCAAACCTTTTCTGGGTCTCTTCTAGTCTTTTTCTTCTGGCTGCATAGATTGATCAAAATGAAAGTTGATCTTAGGTTTCATGCAGTGGCAATTAAATGCCAAGCCATGATGCATTTTCTCTGTTTTACTGTAGTGACGCATCCCAAAGAGCAGACACTTGGGTTGCAAATATTTTCAGCCATTATATTTTGGAAATGGATGAATATTCCTGAAAAAGTAATATGGTGCAAATAAAAGCATGGAAGACAACCTCACTTATCTTAGGATGCTTTGATTTATATTTCTTTGCAGATAGAAATAATGCCTAGGTATCCTTCTGCCTTGCACATTAGCAACTATGCTCTCTTTAATTTCCCTTCATTTAATATGCATTTGAATGTTTTAGCAAGTGACCACTGATTTTAATATTATTGAGATTTTATTCTAGTTCATATATAAGTTTCAAAGAAACTCTTTTTAGATGGATTATGGCCAGGAACAATGGGTGAATCTTCGCCTTCAGCTGTTGTTACAAGGCTCATCATTATTTATTTATGTATTTATTTTTTATCCCGCTTTTATTATTATTTATAAATCACTCAAGGTAGCAAATGTGCATTTTGAAAAATGTAGGTTAGATGCCAAGATATGTATAAGTCCTGCCAATTTCCTTCAGGAACTCAGGGTGGAACATAGACCACTCCTAATTTTTCCCCACAATAAGTCTGTGAGATAGGTTGAACTGGAAATTGTGAGTACAGATAATCCTCAATTTAGGATCACAATTGAGCCCTAAATTTCTGTTGCTAAGCAAGATGGTTGTTAAGTGAATTTTCCCCCTTTTACAATTTTTCTTTCCACAGTTGTTCAGTGAATCACTACAGTTGACAAGTTAGTAACATAGTTGTTAAGCGAATCTGGCTTCCCCATTGACTTTGTTTGTTATAAGGTCACAAAAGGTGATCACATGACCCTGGGACCCTGCAACCATAATAAATATGAGCCAGTTGCCAAGAGTCCAAATTTTGATCATGTGACCATGGGGATGCTGCAACGGTTGTAAGTGTGAAAAAATGGTTATAAGTCACTTTTTCAATGCTGTTATAACTTTGAACAATTACTAAACAAATGGTTGTAAGTCGAGGACTACCATTACTCCAAAGCCATATGAGTTTTCGTAGCTGGGAGCAGACCTGAACCTGGAAATTTCGCATCCTAGACCAGTGCCTTAAATATTATCTCAAAATTACATCAGGATAAACAAGCTTGACTTTGAGCTCAGGGGTTTTGAGAGGAGAAAAGACTTACCTTGAAACGGTCTGCAAGGGAAATAGTTTCTGGGAATGGTTTGTTTATTTATTTATCAAATGTAGAGACCACCCACCTCACTCACAGAGCAATTCTGGGCAGTGTACAATGCTTTGCATTTCAATGCTGGAAACTGTTTATTATGTAACAATTTATAACTCTGGGAATTTCTGGGATGCTTCACAAAGAAATTCATAATACTTGAAAATGCTACTGAGCAAGGTGAAATTGATTATTTCCTATTTTGAACTTCACTGCAAATGTGTCAAATTAATTAACAAAGCCCCATGGAGAATTTCAGAATTTCAGCTGAATAGCGGTGTACAGCTGTTACTTATCTCTTTGAGGCTTTACAGAAACAGAAGCAACCTCCCAACCGTATTTATAAAGGCAAGGTCTCAAGACTACCACATTTGGTTCTTTGAAGCCAACTGCCTTAAACGGTTTTACATTGGGATGCTTCAACTTAATTTCAAATCAAATGAATATTGCCTTCCAAGTTTTTCATCAAGCTACAAAGAAATTAAGTTGAATGTTCATTGAGTAGGATATTTAGCCTAGCTTTGATAGAAGCAAAAGCATTCTTGAGAAAATTAGTGAGAAGATAGAAGGTCTTACAATACATTTGGCAGGCCAAACATTTTCATTTTGTATTAATTCAGATGAAAATTGACCATTTACAGCGCCTGCCATTCAAATAATAGATACTTCTTAATTTACCTCAACAATACACGGAATGAGAACTGCCAGACAAATAAACTGATTTCTTTCCTCAGAGGCAAGGATAGCTGAGATCACATTGCTAATATGGAAAAAGCAAAGAAAACAAATGCCCATTTTTGCTTTTTTGATTATGTAAAGGCTTTTGTATTTGTAAATATCCACAATTTGTGGATAGTGCTTAAGAATCATAGGTACCCTGGGCCCATCTCATCCGTCTATTGAATATATACGATAATTAGGAAGGAACAGTTTGAACAGAATATGGAACAATTAAATGTTTCAGAACTGAAAAAGAGTACATTAAGGTTGTGTAGTGATCCCTTACTTTTTTTAATAAAGAAGAGGGGTCCAACCTATTCTCCAAAGCACCTGAAGGCAAAACAATGGATGGAAACTAATGAAGAAGAGAACCAGCCTAGAACTAAGAAGAAATTTCCTGACAGTTAAACAATTAATCAGTGGAACGATTTGCTTTCAGAAGTTGCGGTGCTCCATCACTGGATGTTTTTAAGAAGAGATTGGACAACCATTTGTCTGAAATGGTATAGAGACCAAGTGCCCAAAAACTGGCCCCATCCCCACTTACACCCCCCCCATCCTTCGCCCCGCCTGCCCACAGGATCACTCACCGCCTCCAGGGCCCACAGATCACCCAGGCAGCCCAGAAGCGCTATGGCAGCCACACCCTCTGCCCGCGCCCTGCAGCATCAACTGCATGATGGGGTGTGAGGGCAGAGTCTTGTCTATGCTGCCTGGCTGCCATGTCCTTGGCTGCGCTGCTCCATGTGGGCCACGCTCGAGGGCGACTCTCCTTCAGGGGGGCTGCTGGAGAGAAGGGGGTCACGGGGGAGGCAAGGCTGGGGCAACAGCACGTGTGCCCACAAAGAGGGCTCCGAGTGCCACTTCTGGCACCCGTGCCATAGGTTCGCCACCACTGGTATAGAGCTTCCTGCTTAAGCAGGGGGTTAGACTAGAAGATTTTTTCTTGAAGACCTCCAGTGATGGAGCACCCACAACTCCAGGAAGAAAACTATTCTATTGATTCTTAAGGTCAGGAAATTACTGTCAGGAAAAATTAGAAAGCCTTGTCTGTCATTTTCTTCTCCTGCATCCTTAAGAAACGGCAGCATTATTTCCAATTTTCCAGTGTTCTACCACATGTGGTGTTGGGGCCTTTTGGAGACTAGTGGAATGCAACACCAAGAATCAGTCTGACTGCCAGCACATCAAAAAACCTGATCCAGCCAGAAGATGCTATCTTCGGCCATGTGCTCAGTGGAGAGTAGGAAACTGGAGCAAGGTAATGAAGCCTGGCCCACTGTGATTGATTGATTTATTGTGGATTTCTGCTTTTGGGAAGCCAAAAGAGCTTGTTCTCTGACCCTGACTAAAACAATTTACTCTTTTCCATAAACAAGTAATGGGGGAAATGCATTTTATTCTCAACATATCCCTGAAATGCGTAATTTCTTTTACTCTAAAGTTTCCCAATGTCATGTTTCCTGAACCACGTAACTGCCACTGGTAAGATTCAAAATTTAAATTTAATGAACATTTAAATTTTTCAAACATTGAAAATGGAAATAATCAGAATAGTGATACATTTTCAATGCTAATTTTGAGGCAGATCTCTTTCTATAGAACATTCTCTATTTATATTAGCTATTATTATTTTTCTTACCAACTGAAGTACTTCAAAATTAAACATTTTATTGATTAGATTTTCTATTCCAGGCTCTTGTCAAAAGTGGATCCTGGGAATAATAACATTTATGAATATGTTCTTTTTAGAATTTCCACAGAAGTTAGCAATGTTCAACTTGAAGTGGTTATAGATGGGATGGTGGAGTTTCTGTTCTTCAAGACTTGAACTTTATTTGCTTCTCATTCAGAAGAATGCAGCGTACCTTGTTTTAAGCAACTCCAATTGCAAACACAGACCTCATACTTCTCACCTTTTCCTCCTTGACAAACTACAGTGCAGTTTTGAATGGCGCTATAGAGCTGAGTGGCTCAAGTTTTAAATTGTCAGTTTTTTTCATCAATTGCCTCTCCTTCAGCAATCTAGCTTCTTGGAAAACCTCCAAAAGCCAGCTGTCTTGCTTAGTAGTTCTTTCAGACCTAAGTTGCAAAAATCCAGTTATCATGAGATGATTCCAAAGAGCTAGATCAGTGGTTCTCAACCTGTGGGTCGGGACCCCATTTGGGGTCGATCGACCATTTCATGGGGGTCGCCAAGCATGGCTGTCCGCCATTTTTTTTGTCCGCCATTTTTTCCCCCTTTTCCGGCGGGTGCCTTACCTCCCTTGGGCTGGGCCAGCTGGCGGTCGGCCTGCTCCCTCTCTGCCGCTTGCCAGCTACGCCTCGGCCGGCGCAGGGGGCGGAACCACACATGCGCAGCGCTTCCGGGCAGGGAAAGTCCTCGACTTACGACCGGTTGGGTAGTCCTCGACTTACGACCGGTTTAGTCCTCGACTTACGACTGGTTTAGTCCTCAACTTAAGACCGGTTGGGGTCACGGCATTAAAAAGGTTGAGAACCACTGAGCTAGATGATTCCCTTTGCTGCCATCTACTGGTTGCCTAGATTTTTGTAACCCAGATTGGGTGGCCCTAATTGCGATCTATCCTAGCCATACTCTTGGCCAATCTGATCTTTTCATAAAGCAAACTAAAATCCTTCCTTCAAATTTAGAAAGCTGGCAGATTTTTGCCCTCTTACATAGGTTGTTATAACAGTGTTTTAGCACCCGCTTTGGTGCTGTTGAAAGAAAAATCATCAGGTCCAGTTCCAAGCTGGGACTAAATAAAATGGAGGCTAAGATGCTGGAAATAAAAATGGAGGCTGCTTAGAAAGAAGGTTCCAGGTTATTAATGAGCAGAACCAGCAGCAGCATGTGGCTCTGGGACAGCTGACCAATGGAGTTGAGGGTGGATGGATCTGTATAGGGCTCTGAAATTTTGAAGGGAAAATGTTTCTGGGTTTTGCAATGAGGTGGGTTTTTGTGTTTTTTGCTTGTCTGAAGAGGGTGTAGGATTAATCCTATTATATCCTAAAAGTCATGTTCTTTAGATTTTTGGGTGGGGGAATATAAATTCTTAATCTCATCAGCTGTGGAGGCTGAAGGCATTTTGCTTATGAATGGTGTGCCCTAAATCTGCATTTCTAAAAAGTGGCCTCCTCAGTTTCTGCTTGAGGGAGACTTGGGCTGATTTTCTGCCTCCATTAAGATTTTTCTTCATTATTCCTTTGGGGAAATATAATATTCTGCCTTTTTTAATACCCCCCAAAATATTTCCTTCTCTAGGACTGTGGGTGGGTGCTGACTTTCTACAATGCCTTGCTCCAAGGAGTCCTACGTTGTTCTGAAGTTTTGATGCCCTGAGGCAGGGGTGTCAAACTGCCGGCCCGCGGGCTGGTTTCATCATACTGGAGCCGCACCCACCCCATTGCCGGCAATGGCAAAAAAGCTCCGATACGTTGCGCGAAGTCACGTGACATCGTGAGTTTGACATGTCTGCCCTGAGGCTTCAGGGCAGAGAGACCACTTGCCAGTCCAAATACTTTGCTTTCAGGCAGGTGTGTCCAGCCTTGACAATTTGAAGACTTGTGGACTTCAACTCCCAGAATTCCTCAGTCAACCAGTTGGATGTTTGGTAGTGCTTCACAGCTGTCTGCAATCAGTAATGGGCTGGATAAAGAATAACAACTTGAAACTGTGTCTAGAGAAGATACAGGCTCTTATTATTAGGAACATAAAGGTGGCATGTCTGCCTATTCTGAATCTGGGATAATATTTTCCCAGAAGGAGCAGATATGCAATATGGGTATGCTTTGGGCCCTGAATCTGTCTTTTTCTCCTTCCAAGATCAAGGCTGTCAGAACTGCATTTCATCAACTTTGGTTGATATGACAACTGTATGTTTTGCTGGAAAATAAATATTTTAAAATTATGCTGTTGTAATAATCTCCAGGGTTGACTGTGGTAACTCACTCTTCTGGGGGGGGGGGAAGGTCAGCTGGTAGACAACGTGGTTTTGGGAAGAGCATAAGCTGACCACGTTATATCTGTGCTTAAAGAAGTGCCAATTCATTTCTCTACAAAATACAAAGAAGTCATTATCTTTAAGCTTTACATGACTTAAAGGGTATTTGAGGCAACACTGTTTTCTGTGTGAAAAATCCATGCTCAGTTCAGGAGATTTGCCCACAGTAGCCACAAGTGGCAATTTTGTTGGGAATTTGCTGCTCCAGCTCTTTAGCATGCACTCTCCACTGGATAGAGGGACATCTTTTGGGGCTTTTTCTTAAAGCCTCAAAGTATATCTTTTCAAATAAGCATTTTAAGCCTCATGCAGATGTAGTCATTTCTTTCCCTTTAAAGCTACTCAAACAGCCCTTTTAAAGGAGTTTTAAAAAATGATTCCACTCTGTCTTTGGCCCTGGACAGCAAGGGAGGTCCTATGGTTCCCCTATTTCTGTGTTGCATCATACCAGTTGCCCTGTGCTTTCAAAAACAAAATACCTCTCAGGGATGTTTGACGTTACAGAGGTTACCTTCTTGCTGCTCTTCCCTCCACAGTGCTCTTCCAGCTGTGGAGGGGGTTTCAAGACCCGCGATGCACATTGCATTGATGTGCGAGAAAAGAGAGTCCTGAGGCCGTTCCACTGCCAGATCCTACAAAGCCAGCCGGTACTGAACATGAGCTGTAACATGGATCTATGCTTCATGTGGCACACAGAGACTTGGAATGAGGTACAATGCATCACTCTGATTAATGAACCAATGAATCATTTGCATGCCATCCGAGTGGAGCCAGACAGTGGTGGGATTTAAATATGTGAACAACCAGTTCTCTGTGTGGATGCCGCTTCCAGAAGTCCATTCTGGGCCTGGGCAACAAAAAATTAGCTACCAGTTCTGCTGAACTGGTGCGAACCGGCTGTATCCCACCACTGGAGCCAGAACATTCCCAAACTGTACAGAACATAGAGCAGCCTTCCCCATTGTCAGCCCAACAAGGTAAATTAGATTGAGAAACAATACTATTCAGATCAGAACTACTTTTATTGTAACAGCAGTAGTAACAGAATCTTGCACACTTTAATGTGCTTCCCTGTCCCTTGTATTATCTTTATAAGGAGAGGCTTGTCTGAGACATTTTCTCAAGTTACATTCTGGGACTGAGTTCAAGCCTCTCTTATCTGACCATTACCAGAAATACAGTATTCATACCTTGTGCTTAAAATTAGTTCAGCGTCGTTGGCTGAATTAGGTGAGTTCATCTGTCACATTAAGGATCAACCCTGCTTTACAGACTGCAGTGATCATGTTCATAAGATAAAACATTAGCACTTCAGAGTAATACTGAGCTCCCAAATACAATCAGATGCATGGCTAAAGATCAGAGTTAAGTTTAGAGTTTTTTTCTGTATCCTATTGGAGGCTACGGTAGATAGAAATGGCTTGCTCTCTCAGCATTTCCACTTCTAACTTGGCCCTGAGCCTTAGTAGGCATAGATAGCAGTGCACTCGGTTCTGATGGCTAAAATATTTCTTTATTAAAATTTGTTATGTATCAATGACTGTGACCATCATGTCATGTAGATCAAGAGATAGGTAACTATTGTATTATGCCTGGATGTTTGGTGCTCTTCTCCAGCCTACAGGTGGTCCTTGACTTATGACCAAAATTGAGCCCAAAATTTATGTGGCTAAGCAAGACATTGGTTAAGTGAGTTTTGTCCGATTTTATGACCTTTCTTGCCACATTTGTTTAGTGCAGGGGTAGGCAACCTTGGCTCTTTCATGACACGTGGACTTCAACTCCCAGAGTTCCTGAGCCAGCCATGAATCACTAAACTGCAGTTGTTAGGTTAGTCACATGGTTGTTAAATGAATCGGGCTTCCCCATTGACTTTCCCCATTGATTTTAGAAGGTCACAAAAGGGGATCACATGACTCTGGGACCCTGCAACTGTCATAAATATGAGCCAGTTGCTAAGTGTTTGAATTTTGACCACCTGACCATGGGAATGCAGCAACTGTCATAGGTGTGAAAAATGATCATAAGTCACTCTTCAGTGCCGTTGTAACCTTGAACAATCACTAAACAAACTGTTGTAAGTCAAGGACTACCTGTATGTGCAATTCCTTCCAACCACTACTTTTGCCTTCTTACCTCTGCAGCAGGTTCATTTTGTTGTGTAAGTGTCCTCTTGTTGCTCTCAGGGGCTAAAGAAGAACAGGAAGGAGGAGGAGAGTGATGCCATCAAGCAGGGCAATGCAGTAGGAATCCTGACATTCCAGCCAGTGTCCTGGGATCCTCCCCTAGTCTTTCTGTCATGTGTCTGATTAACGAAACACTTCAAAGAACTTTCAGGCATTTTTTTAACCTAAAAAGCCTTTATTAGTATTACAGAGTGTCAGCACGGCATGGTGGAATGCTAAGATCTGAATTTCCCTTCCTTTGCACATAACATTCCAGGCATTTCTCCTCCCCTATTTTGGGGTCATGATTCACATCTTCCAATTAACTTGGAGGGCAAAGATTCACTTCTGTTTCTTTTCCCCGGGCTTTCCTTATATTCTCCTCCCCTTTCGCTGTCACCTGATTTAACTCTAAAAATACCAGACAGTTCTGCATATATTGTCAAAGCAAGAATATTCAATATTAGCAGCGTTGACACTTTCATTTCAGCAACCCTGATGGGATAGTGACAAGACCAAGAGCATCTTGGTCTCAGGAGGGGAGGGAGGGAAGTCACAGGTGTGGGAATGATATAGGACAGGGGTGTCAAGCTGCTGGCCCGCGGGCCGAATGCATCATGCCGAACCCACGCTCACCCCATTGCTGGCAATGGAAAAAAAGTCGTGACATGTCACGTGACATTGCAAGTTTGACACTCCTGATATAGGAGTTCCTGCTAATAACTTCCTAGTCCAGAGCTGCAGGGTTTTGCAGTGTTTCCTCTGGAGTGTCTACTGAGCCAATAGTTAGCTTGCAAAGCTCTTCCAAAACCCCATGGCATTGTGAGGACACAGGACATGGTGCTGATTCCCAATCAATGCAGCCTTTGTGCTTGGAATTTGTGCTTTGTCATTCAAAATGACTTCCAGTGCTCAGCTTCCTGTGGAGGTGGTACTCAGGAAAGAGCAGTGCGGTGCATCAGTGTGGACGGCCATGCAACTAAGGAGGAGAATTGGTGCGAGCAGGAGACCAAGCCTCCAGATTCTCAGGAATGCAACCTACACAAATGTGTGAAAAGTACTGGTGAGTTTATTCTAGCAAAGATCTGTCCAAGAAAACCATCCTGGGTCAAAATGGCAGGAAATTCTATATTACAAGCTGATTCATTGGAGACCTTCTAGTGTTGCTTATTCCAAAGAGCAAATAGTTTCATTTGTTGATATATTTTTGGATTAATTTCTGACTTTAAGGGTGGGAAGAAATCTCAAGACAATGTTATTGGAATATGTATTTATAATATATTTGCATGTATTTGCATTTCTAAACACTGGCTGTGACCATAGAACTTGGTTATCTAGGCTATGGAAATAACCCATTGTCAGGGTTCACATTATACATTAGATCATAAATTAGCCAAATGGGATAGGTTTGCATAACACACTAACCCTCCCCCCTCAAACTTTAATCAATTGAAATTAATCAAGTTTACATATCATGGGTATATTCACTAGTTCTGAACTATTTGAGGCACAATATCAGTAGTCATGTTATCATCAAGTAGATGCTTCACAACAAATTTATCATAAAATGAGCATTTGTAAATGTATTTTGCACTCATTTGGGCTGAATAGGTGCATCACAAACTTCCTAGAATTACAAATTCTGAAGGAGAATGATATTCTAATGTACACATTGGTTAATCCAGGAGGAAGCATCAGATTGCCTCAAAGAAAAATTTCATTAGACATCTGTAATCAAATTATGTATCTCTCTCTTTCCCAAACAGCCTGAGATTAGTGCAGAAGCTGCTCCACTAATAACATGAATTTATTCCAGTATTTAAATGCTTGCAATCATATTAAAGCGGCACAATATAGGTCGCAAGTTCATGGCAAAAACTAATCGAGAGTAAAGATATCTAATGAAACACATGCTATTACAAATACTTGCAAAAAATAAACATCACTTTTCATTTTTTCACAACCTCTCTCAACTCGTCATCCTCCAGATTTTAGAGCCACAACTCTCAGAATTCCAAGTTCTCCACATCCAGCTGATTTCATAGCTGGCCTAAGATATTTTGTTCCTTACATTGAATAAGATTGCCTCACATATCCTGTCATTCCATCTTCAGAAGCTGGTTGGACCAGCAAATGATTTTTTTTCAACACCAAGCGTTGTCAACTACAGGTAGTCCTCGACTTATGACCACAATTAAGCCCAAATTTTATGTTGCTAAGCGAGATAGTTGTTAAGTGAATTTTGCCTCATATTACAACCTTTCTTGCCACATTTGTTAAGCGAATTACTGCAGTTGTCAAGTTAGTAACACAGTTGCTAAGTGAATCTGCCTTCCCCATTGACTTTGCTCATCAGAAGGTTGCAAAAGGAGATCACATGAACCTGGGTCACTGCAACCACCAAGCATCTAAATTTTGATCACATGACCATGGAGATGCTGCAACGGTCGTAAGTGTGAAAAACAGTCATAAATCACTTTTTTTCAGTGCCATTGTAAGTTTGAACACTCATCAAATGAACTGTTGTAAGTCAAGGACTACCTGTATATTGTCACAGATTCAAGATTGGTACAGACTCTAGAGTGGTTGTGTACACATTAATTCCAGCTAAAATAGTCTTGTATTACAAACATTTGTCATGAAAGATTATCTGTCATTTTGTTATTTAGAACCATTTAATTTATCGTATGCCTCCTATTTCTGTCTTAATCTTCTATTTTGCTTATGGATCTCTATTCTTCTGTCCTTCCTATAACCTTTTCCAAGTTCTAACTATCTGACTCTTGATCTTTATTTTCTATTTATCACTGGGTGTCTTTCATTTTCTCTCTGATACTTTGTCTTATCTTAACTCTGCTGCATGAAACACCAGTAACTTCTCTCTGTTCCCATACACACTTACAGGCTCATCCTGCAGCAAGGACAGACTATCTGTGAACTTCTGCGAGAGGGTGAGAGATATTGGCAGATGTTCTGCACCATCAGTAAGGATTCAGTGCTGCCACACATGCAAGAGATACTTGGCTGTCAACAAAATGGATCTTGAGAATTAACCAAATCTGAATCGTCGCCTAAATAAAAACTAAACTTGGTAAGATGGACTTTGGAAATAAACAAAATTCTTCTACAATTTCCAGCATGGTCTATGGACCTATAATTTAAACCTTCCTGGAGGCAAGATAGCCTTTTCAAAATTTGGACTCATTATTTTTGTATGTTCTATATATTATCCTTATTTTTTCTGTATCTGTCAGTAGTTCCTTTGATTTCATTTTCCTTCTCTGGGTCATTTCCTGCTCAATCTTTCTGGCCCAGTTTAAATCAGGTTTTCTTGCTTTAATGAATCAGCTTTTATGCTGATTTGTCAAGAGAGCTGTATTGGAAATAGAAAAAGATTTTGATATATCCAGGTATGCATCTTATTCTGTATAAAAACATCCATCTAGGTCAGAGACTCATTAATGTACGCCACAAGTTATCATTGTCATCCGTTGACTTATACATGGTAATTTTTGAAGCTACAGTTGTAGACCCTGAGGCTCTCCAGATGTTTTTGAACTCAACCAGCATGGCTTATACTAAAAAATTGATGAAACATTGTTCAGACAGTACTTTCCCTTCCTAGGATTGTAATTTTCTTCTGAAATTCTATATGTGAAGAATTGTAAAAGTTGCCATGTTTGTGTATAACAGATTTATAAGTCGAACTGAATTAATCAGTTTGGTTCTTCAGTATGGTGCTATTATACCATGGTGCTAAAACCTATGTGACATCTAAACATTCTTTTTATGGCTGGGCTCAAAGAAGATACTAAGCCAATGCTCATTGCAATGGATGAATTCAACCATCACCATTTAGAATCCTGGAGTTTTGGGCTTAGCATGTCAACCTAGCTAATTGTGGTACAGTGAAAAGAAATGATTAAATAAATCATAGCTTAAGGTAGTTTGTGAAACCAGTGTTGCAACATGTGTACATTTATTGTATAAATGAATGATGTAATCTTGAAATTATGCTTTATCAGGGTATTGCTGTGCAATGCTTGCTGTATTGCTTTTTCAAATATTCCTGATGTACTTTGCTAAAAACGCTTTAATTTGTAAAATACTGAAAGCCGTATGGCCCCTTGTGATAAAGTGGGTCTGCTTCTTTGATGCTGGCAAGAGTTTAATTGGATTTCTACATGAAAGGGTATATTGTGAATGGCATTGGTTCGATGCACATGAACAAGTGCTTTGAAGGTCAACAGGTAAAGTTGGCTGTTCGCAGAAAGTGAACTGCATCTAGCCAGCAAAAGATGAGAGCAATAGGCTTATCTTCATCAGAGACACTTGGTTGACCAAAGCTATCAAACACAGAGGCGTAAAGATGCACTTGAAAATGGTTTTAATCAATTTCATAGAATTGTAGAGCTTGAAGGAATCATCTTCTAATCCAGATCTCTGCAATAGTGAAACTAAGTGTCCAGGCTCTTCTTAAAATAGGTAGATAGGTTGTTCCACCATTGTATATTTTCGTTATACTGGTAGTCCTTGACTTATCAATAGTTCGTTTAGTGATGATTCAAAGTTACAAAGGCATTGAAAAATGTGACTTATGATCTTTTCACAGTTACGACCTTTACAGCATCCCCATGGTCATGTGATCAAAATTCAGAAGCTTGGCAACTGGTTCATATTTATGATATTTGCTGTGTCCCGAGGTCATGGGATCACCTTTTGCGACCTTCTGACAAGCAAAGTCAATGAGCAAGCCAGATTGACTTAAGAACTGGGTTACTATCAACTGCAGTCATTCACTTAACAACTGTGGCAAGAAAGGTAGTAAAATAGCAATAAACTCACTTAACAAATGTCTCAGCAGAAATTTTGGGCTCAGTTGTGGTCATAAGTCGAGGACTACCTGTATTTAAATTAAAACTAGGGAGCTGCAGCCGAATGCTTGTTGCTTTTTGTTCTAGTTTCTGTAGACATGGAAAATATTTTATGACCATCTTCCCTATAGCTTCCCTTTATGACCCTGAATACAGCCTCCCTTTACTCTTTTCTTCAAACTAGGACATTACAGGTTCCTTTAGCCTTGTATGTTTCAACCTTGGCAACCTTAAGGTGTGTGGACTTCAATTCCCAGAATTCCCCAACTAGCCATGTTGGCTGAGGAATTCTGGGAATTGAAGTCCACACATCCTAAAATTGCCAAAATTGAGAACCACTGCTTTAACCTGTTCTCAGACGCTATGTTCTTAAGTCCCATTGTTCTCCTGTGAACCATCTCCACCCTGTCAATAGCCTTCTGGAAAAGGAGCACTGAGAATCAACACAGAATTCCAGGTGGGGTCTCAACAATATGCGTAGAGGGGACTAATTACATTTTTGGTACAAAACTTCTTCTAATTCAGCCAAGAAATGTATTTGCTCTTCTACCAGTCTCATAGAATTGAGCTATGTTCATCTTGGGGTCAAGCATTCAAAACAATTCACCTGTCACTGTAACTCTGGAAGAAAATATAAAAGGGGGGGGAAATGACATTGCCATAGGTGTATACTATAGGCCACCCAACCAAGCAGAGGAAATAGATGAATTTTTTTCTAGTCAGTTAACTAAGGTATGAAGGAAGCACATCACAATAGTAATGGGGACTTTAATTACCCTGACATCAACTGGGAGACAAACTCTGCATCAAGTGGAAGATCAAACAGATTCCTGACAAACCTAGCAGACAATTTTGTCTCCCCAAAAGTAGAGAAGGAAACTAGGGGATCAGCCATATTGGACTTAATTCTCATTAACAGGGATGAAATGATAGATGTTGAAACCACAGAAACCTTGGGGGGGGGAGTGACCATGCAATATTGGAATTCAACATTATACAAGCACAAGCAATAGAACACAGTCAAACTAGAGTCTTGGACTTTAAGAGACCTAATTTTAACAAACTTAGAGAGAGCTTGGGAAGGACTCAATGGATGAGAATCCTCAAGGGGAAAACAATTCAAGAAGCTTGGGAAATTTTGAAATCTGAGATTATAAAAGCCCAATTTAGCACAATACCAACAAAGAAGAAAAATAACAACTCTCAAAAGAAACCAGCATGGCTGCATAAAGAACTCTCTGACAAATTGAAAGACAAAAAGGACAAGTATAAAAATGGAAAGAAGGGCACATAATTAAGGCAGAATATCAGCAAATAGCCTGAGCCTGCAAAGATGGAGTGAGGAAAGCTAAGGCACAAAATGAACTAAGGCTTGCAACAAAAGTCAAAAATAACAAAAAAAACACCTTCTTTCAACATGAAAAAAACAAGAAAAGGTTAAGGAAATGATTGGTCCACTAGTGGGAGAAAGTGGCAAGAAGGTGACAAGCAACAGGGAGAAAGCAGAACTATTTAACTCGTTTTTTGCATCTGTCTTTACACAAAGTGAAAAAACAGATCAACCTATCAAAAACAGCACCATAAAAAAACAGATTAGAAACACAAGTTAAGATAGGCAAGAAAATGGTAAGTGAGCACCTGTCCACCTTAGATGAGTTCAAATCACCAGGACCAGATGGAAGTTTCTGAAGAAACTGGCAGATGTGATCTCAAAACCACTGAACTATATCTTTCAAAGATCCTGGAGCATTGGGGAACTACCAGAGGACTGGAAAAAAGCTGATGTAGTTCCCATCTTCAAAAAAGAAAAAAAAATGGATCCAGGAAACTACCGACCTATCAGCCTGACCTCAATACCTGGGAAGATCTTGGAAAAGATAATCAAGCAATGATTGAGGCAAACAAAGTCAAAAACAGATCCTGCCAGACAAATCTTATTGCATTCTTTAATCAGGTGATAAAATTAGTGGACCAGAGGAATGCTGTGGATATAATTTACTTGGACTTCAGTAAGGCATTTGATAAAGTAGACCACAATCTACTACTTGATAAGATAGAAAAATGTGGGGTAGACAGCATCACCACCAGATGGATTCGTAGCTGCCTGACCGGCCGTACTCAGCATATGGTCCTCAATGGATTCTTCAACATCTTCATCAATGTTTTGGATGAGGGGATAGAAGGGGAACTCATCAAATTTGCACATGACACTAAGCTGGCAGGAATAGCCAACACTCCAGAAGACAGGCTTAAGATACAGAAGGATCTTGACAGACTTGAACATTGGGCACTATCTAACAAAATGAAATTCAATGGTGAAAAAAGTAAGGTTCTACATTTAGGCAAGAAAAACCAAATGCACAGGTATAGTATAGGTGGTACCTTGCTCAATAGTAGTAACTGTGAGAGGGATCTCGGAGTCCTAGTGGACAATCACTTAAATATGAGCCAGCAGTGTGCTGCAGCTGCCAAAAAAGCCAACACAGTCCTGGGCTGCATTAACAGAGGGATAGAATCAAGATCACGTGAAGTGTTAATACCACTTTACAATGCCTTGGTAAGGCCACACTTGGAATACTGCATCCAGTTTTTGTCACCACGATGTAAAAAAGATGTTGAGACTCTAGAAAGAGTACAGAGAAGAGCAACAAAGATGATTAGGGGACTGGAAGCTAAAACATATAAGGAACAGTTGCTGGAATTGGGTATGTCTAGTTTAATGAAGAGAAGGATGAGGGGGGACATGATAGCAGTGTTCCAATATCTCAGGGGTTGCCACAAGGAAGAGGGAATCAAGCTATTATCCAAAGCACCTGAAGGCAAGACAAGAAGCAATGGATGGAAACTAACCAAAGAGAGAAGCAACCTAGAACTAAGGAGAAATTTTCTGACAGTTAGAATAATTAATCAGTGGAACAATCTGCCGCCAGAAGCTGTGAATGCTCCAACACTGGAAGTTTTTAAGAAAAAACTGGACAGCCATTTGTCTGAAATGGTATAGGGTTTCCTGCCTGAGCAGGGGGTTGGACTAGATGACCTCCAAGGTCCCTTCCAACTTTATTATTATTATTATTATTATTATTATTATTATTATTATTATTATTATTATTATTATTATTATTATTATTATTATTATTATTATTATTATTATTATTATTATTTATAAAACACCAAGTAGGATTTGTTTGATTGGGCTATAGGCCTGGTATCTGATTTCCCATATTCTTCATTAAAATACCTATAGAAGATCCTCAACCCCCAACAGCCTAATCAAGGAATCACCAAGACCCCTCCCACCAACACTGATAGGGCAATCCATTAGTATATAAAAATGAGAGTGAACCCCATTCCCTTTTTAGCACTGATGATGTTACTTAGTTGGGTAATGAAATGTCTGCAAGAAAACAACCAAGCTCAGTTCAATCCTGGGCTACAAATATTCTGTTCTATCAAAACCCACAAGAGGATCACAGGAAAACAGTGTATTGTATGTATAAAATCGAAAAGGCTAATAGACCTAGTGCTGAAAACAGTCACACAAAACACACATAACTCAGAAAAAAGCACACACATACACACACCAAAACCTAAGTGGGCAAACATGAGTATAATAACTCAACAGACCATGGCTGGAATCAATATCTCCTCTTCCCTTTTTTTGCTCCCCCTCTGCTCCTCCCCAGCTTTCTGTGGTTTGGGAGGGGGATATGGTATGATATGCCGCATAAATCAATCATGGTTATTGCTTCCACAAGCCCTATATCACTTCAATCGTAATTGAGTGGTGCTATCAAGATACTTCAGTCAATAGTTTTGGGAGAATTTTTGGGCAGGTCCACTTTTTCGCCTTATTTGCAAGAATTGTCCTGCCATCTGTTGGCCAGAAAAAACAGTGAAACACAGAAGAGACAATCCAAGTAGATTCTCTAAAGTGATATGAGTGATTTTAAAGTGTAGTTAAATAAGCAGCATTTATTAATAGACTGTATTTTCAGTAATGTTGAAAATATGTCAGTATCCAAGTGGCTTCCACAGGACTATGGTGGAAATGACCTATGGAAATGATCTTTTAGAAATATATTCTTAATTTTCCTTGAACAAAAAAAAGAAAGTCGTAAGTGGCTTTACCCCTTTTTCTACTGATAAAACTGCAAAAAAAAAAAAATCCCTTTGGAGATATTTCTTTCCAGCAAAGAAACAGAAGAATTTCAATTATAAGAACCCTTATAATTGGCTTCTTAGAATCTCAGTGCTGGTAAATTGCATTAAAAGAAATGCAACTGAAAAATGACTAAAACCTCTAGCAGAAAATCCCATATATTCTCAAGATTTTGTGAAAATCAATGACAGTTTAATTTACAGCTGAAAATGTAGAAAATGGATCCACAAATTGAATTGTGTTTATTGCTTGGGGGGGGGGGGCTTGCATTAAATATATAATAAGGAAACAGTTTGTTTTTGTATACAGCTAGCCCTATTCTAGCTACTCAAGCAAAGCTTTAATATATGTAATTGCCATTTGCTACTTTTTATAAGCTGTTTCCCAGCTTATGAAATAGAATGGCATTTTTTCCTGCTTAATTTATGAAGTTCTTACATTTGCAAAGGTTTACATAGGGGGCAGATATATTACAAGTATTTTATATGGTGATGCTGGAACATCAGTTGTGATGTGTATGTTATTTCCTATCTATGTCCAGGAAATTTGCGGTCCTTATTTTCTGCCCGTTCTGTTATCTATCCAGCTTAAGACCTTTTCCCCCCTTTTCTGTCTTCCAGCCTTTTTACAGATAAAGCAAGTCATGGATCATTCTTATAATTTGCATCCTAATGCAGACTATTTTTCTCTTTCTTGAATGCAGAAAAGCCATTTTCTAAGTACTTGTAAGATGATTCAATGAAATTTCTGCCTTCTGACAGCATGGTGAAAGCTGAAGGGAGAGTTATGAGTCACTATGAAATCACCAAATAATACATCATGCCTGATTAAGCAGTATTATCTGTGGGTGGTGATTTTGGCTCTATTAAATATTTGTTCCAGATTTAAGCATTTATATTGTACTAGTGTAGTATTAGACCAGGAGTCCTCAAACTACGGCCTGCGGGCCGGATGCAGCCCACCTTGTCTTTTTATCCGGCTTGCCGGGCGAACATTGGTGGTATAGTGCAGGGCTTTTCAACCTGTGGTACGCTGCCACCTGGCAGGTAAGATGTGACCCTGTCTAGCCTAGATAAGTGTAATGGGGGGAGGGAACGAACTAAAGCCTTGACCATCTTGCTTTCACCTGGGACGCCAGGCCCTGCGCTGCTCGCCACCTCCTGTGAGTGCTGAGGCAGGTTCAGCTTCTTGCTAGCTTCGCCTCGCCTGGCCCAGCCTCTCCGTGCTGTGAGGAGAGCGTGGCGCTGCCTGCCAAAACCAAGCAGGCTGGGGGCTGGGTGGCAGATACCGACTCTCACTCCGCTCGTGGCGTCCCCTCCCCTGGAGCCCACAGAGCCAGGTGTATGAAGTGGGTGAGTGCCAATTGCTGGTCACTTCCAACTGATGGTGCCTTTCTTCATTCCTCACAGAGGGTGTCACTTCCCCACTGTGTTTCTTGCCTGTTTTTCTCCCTCCCTCATCGCAAATATCTCCCTGCCACTCTGCTCTTAAGGCTGTGCGGCTCTTGTCCAAGAATTTACCATGGTCTTTCAAGCCATGGCCACTTGCAGCACAGCCACCGGCTACACTGGCAACCTCTCCCTCTCCCTTTGTCCCTTCCTGGGCATGGAGGGAGGAAGGAAATAGGAATGAGAAAGAGGGAGGAAGGAGATGAGAAGGAGGGAGGCAAGGAAGAAAGGAGGGGAGGGAGGAAGGAAGGAAGATGGGAATGAGAAAGAGGGAGGCAGGGAAGGAAGGAGGGTAGGGAGGGAGGAAGAAGATTGAAATGAAAGGGAAGTCCTGCCTTAATCCTGCCCTGCTGCCCTTTTGCTATCACCTTGCCCCCTCCTGGCCTATCCTGGTGGTTTCCCATCCTATCGCTAAGGATGCTTTGGTTATAATCATTTTTTTCAAACTGTAGTCCGGCCCCCCAACAGTCTGAGGAACAATGAACTGGCCCCGTTTAAAAAGTTTGAAGACCCCTATATTAGACCATTTGCGACTTAAGACTACATAATATGCATAGGTTCCTGAAGTAAAACACACATGCATGCATGCAAACTAACTGGATTCCATACTGAAGGAAACAGATCTCTGATATTAAAAGTTTTTAAAAAGGGGTTCCCAGAGGGACTGGTCAAATACTGTCCACCATACAGAATCTGAAAATAGATAATGGAGAAATGATGTATTTAAATTAGGAAGCGACTTCTTTCAGCAGAACCAGGGTTGTTTATGAGTGCTGAATGTTCAGAGACAACCCTTTAATGTTGTTTGAAGAACTTCTTAAAAAAAATTATTTGTTCATTGTAGGACAGGGGTTCCAACCCGCGGCCTGTGGCCCAATGCCCAGCCACAGCCCATTTGGAACTGGGGTGTGGAAATGGTGGGTGAGCATGCTATGCATGCAAAATTGCATTTGTGAAAGCAGTGCCCTCCCCTGTTGCCTCTGCCAGTCTGCCAAGCCAGAAAGGTTGGAGACTGCTGTTGTAAGAGATGAAAAACTGGGCATCACATTCTGCTAGATCTGTATTTGGAATGTTGATATCTCACTTGGGTTCAACAAGACTGTCTTTCTCTTGTGCTCTCAGTGTTCAGATTTAAGATAGAGCTTTGCATCCAAAGGGAAGAAACTGAGGCCCTTCACCCAATTGGTCAGTAGCACGAAAGCTCATGACGTTTAGAATTGCATCTTAAGTACCTTATCAGCTTCCTTTCCCTTGAAAAATAAGGAACTATACCGCTTTCAATTTTCCCCAAATGACATTATAACTATTACGTTTCCCAGCTGATGTCATGATCTTTCCTAACTGAAAACCCGTATATAGGGCTGCGTCTGACGTGCGTTTCACTTCAGGATCTTACACAAGTTATGTAGTCTTCAGTTGCAAAAGGTCTAATACTACACTAGTACAATGCAAATGCTTAAACCTGGAACAATAAAGAAAGCCAAAATCACCACCCACAGATAATACTGCTTATTCAGGCATGATGTATTATTTTGTTATTCATAGTGACTCATAACTGTCCTTTCAGCTTTCACCATGCTGTCAGAAGACAGATATTTCATTGGATCTTCTTACAAGTACATAGAAAATAGCTTTTCTGCGTTCAAGAAAGGGAAAAATAGTCTGCATTAGGATGCAAATTATAAGAATGATCCCTGACTTGCTTTATCTGTAAAGCTTTGAAGAAAAAGGCTGAAAGACAGAAAAGGAGGGAAAGGGTCTTAAGCTGTATTGCATAATATCACATAGATGCAGGAGAAACAGCTAATGATTGTTGTGTAAGAGGAGACATCATTTATTCAACTTTAAGTAGGATTTGATCCTATTTTAAATCTCCAAAGTATGTGTAGTCTAACCATTTACAATGAAACTGACCTGACTCAGGAAAATATTGGGACAGTTTGATGTTCTGTATTAAATGATGTTGTTAATCAGTGTTTGTCAAACTTGGCAACTTTAAAATGTGTGCAGTTCCAACTCCCAGAATTTCCCAGCCTTCTTAAATCTGCCAAGTTTGGCAAACTCTGTTGTAAATGAAACAGAAGAATGAACAGGAATTGCAAACCACCAAAGAACACACGGGAACAATCTCTTTGTCGAAAATCAGAAGGCATTTTTAACCAAATTTATTCTGTGAAGAAAAACACTGAAGAGGTTTGATCTAAATCCTTGATTAGCCTTTGTTCTCTGTGCCTTTGTTCTCTGGGTCTTAGACATATCCTTTCAAAAGCTTTCATCCAGTTGCTAATCAAAATAATCTCCCTCATCATACAAAGATTTTCAACTTCATCTCTATTTGAATTCTGAACCTATAAATATGTCTAACGTATTTGAGAAAATTATTATTTCAAAGAGGATATAGTGCAAAATTTTTATCCCTCAAAACTAACTTAGGAGAGACTGAGAAAGCTAGCTCTAATTCAGTGTTTCTCAACCTTGACAATTTTAAGGCATGTGGACTTCAACTCCCAGAATTCCACAGCCAGCATCGCTGGCTGTGGAATTCTGGGAGTTGAAGTCCACATGCCTTAAAATTGTCAAGGTTGAGAAACACTGCTCTAATTGGAGGTAAAGAAGCAAAGGATTTGGTTAAAATTCTTCTTCAGCATTTTTGCTGTGGCCACGCTTCAGCTGCAGGAGTCTTTCGACTGTTTCGGGCACTGTACGTTCACCGTGAATCTTGTTGTCCCTTGTACGGATATTCACAGTCCCACAGGCCTTCTCTTTCTCGCCAACAACTAAAAGGCAGAGAGAGAGGAAGAAAGTGAAGAAAAACAAGTTAACATCAGAAAAGGAGATGCAATACATTACTATAAAATAGTCAAGAACGACGCTGCCCTCATCGACACGGGCAGAAAATCATCACTGTTGTGATCAGTAATATATATAAAAAATGTACATTTCTAAACATGGCCTAGGGAAAATATGTAGCTTGGGCAACAAAAGGAGCTGTTTGGGGAGGATTTGTGGGGAAAAGCATAAGGAATATATCAAGATATCATACAAAGTAGGAATAAGCTATAAAATATTGAAAATGGTCGTTTATAAGAAGCACTGAAAATCAGAAGATTAAAAATTAAATGAGAATTAGAAGATTCTAAATTAGAAGATGTAAAAAAAGATGTTGAGGCTCTAGAAAGAGTACAGAGAAGAGCAACAAATATGATCAGGGGACTGGAGGCCAAAGCATATAAGGAACGGCTGCTGGAATTGGGTATGTCTAGTTTAATGAAGAGAAGGACGAGGGGGGACATGATAGCAGTGTTCCAATATATCAGGGGCTGCCACAAAGAAGAGGGAGTCAAGCTATTCTCCAAGGCGCCTGAAGGCAGGACAAGAAGCAACAGATGGAAACTAATCAAGGAGAGAAGCAACCTAGAACTAAAAAGAAACTTCCTGACAGAACAATTAACCAGTGGAACAACCTGCCTCCAGAAGCGGTGAATGCTCCAACACTGGAAGTTTTTAAGAAGAGACTGGACAGCCATTTGTCTGAAATGGTATAGGGTTTCCTGCTTGAGCAGGGGGGGTTGGACTAGATGACCTCCAAGGTCCCTTCCAACCTTATTATTATTATTATTATTATTATTATTATTATTATTATTATTATTATTATTATTAGATTAGAAGTTAAATGAGATTATTTAACATAATGTTTCTCAAATTGGCAATGTTAAGATGAGTGGACTTCAATTCCCAGAATTCCCCAGTGGAATTCTAGAAGCTTCTAGGCTTGGCAAACTGGCAGAGGCAAAGCTGCATCTTAGAAATGCCAACTTTGAGAAACACTGTTAAATAATCTCATCAGAAGACTAGAAATAAAATTGTTTGCTTAAAGGGACAGTTCATACTTTCCGGGCATTTTGTCAGGAGCTGCAGGGCAGGCTTATATCAGAAATATTTGAAATTACTGTATTACTGTTTCTGTGCTCTTCTAACTCTTCTCTGCTTTTATCATGACAACTGCAGTTTAGATATGTGATTAAAAATTGACAGAACAGCATGTAGAAAAATCACTGCTGATATACAGCTCTATTACAGAAATACCATGAACTGGATTTCATTCCCAAATAACAGGAACAGGAAATCAACAAATATTTATTGTGCATTTGAAGTAGGTTCTGCATGCTATTTGCATTTCAAGGTGTTTACACAAAAGCAAAATAGATGCAAATTCATAAAGTAGGATGGGCCTATTTATACTTGCTTTCCTCTTGCAAATAAAGGCACGAGGAAGGTGATAAAATAAAAAGGGGAACCACATAGTGTGTGTGCAACAATTGTGTTTGGTGTTGTCTATGTATTTGATATGAAAACAGCACGACATTTTTGTTAGTTGTTTCAATAGCACGGTGTTTCTCAACCTTGGCAACTTTAAGACAGGTGAACTCCCAACACAACAAATATATTAACTTTTATGGAGTTTATTTAATATATAATGTTCATTTTAAAATACTTTTTAACTTTGTATATTTTATATTTCTTTTAGCTTTAAAATTATTGTTTGTATTTCACCCTTCTTATGCTGGTCTACAACAATAATAGAATTGACCTGATGCAACTCAACAGATGGATTCTGGGAGTTGAAGTCGACCCACCTTAAAATCACCACAGTTGAGAAACACTGGATTAAAGGGAAGAGCTTCTGATATAGTGTAGCTCTCAACATTTTCTGTCAATCTGAGAAGCTAGCAGAGCAGTTGACTGAGATTTGTGCCAAAGGTCTATTGCTACAAATGAAGATTTAGTAAAATTTAATATATAGGCCTGGAAGCTCAGATTTGTTCCAAAGATGGCACCAATTAAAGGGAGAACTCATGCATCTAAATAAATGTGCTTTTCTTGCATGTCAGAATGCTGCTGGCAAAACAACTTCATACATTAACAAGCAGGAAACAGCTAATTAGCTTCTGAATAATACTTTAAAGTAGATATTGCTCAAATGGAGCTAGACATACACATTGCAAAGGATATGTTTACCTAAAATAAAATTGTACTGGGCAAGCTGAGCATTTCTGATCTTCTTATTCAGAGTACAACCAGGGTCCACATCAACATCCGCCATTAAGCCAGCATCATGGAACTGTTGCTTCACCTTTGAGAGAATCAAATTAGCAATGTTTAGATTATGTTTAAAGCAAACATCTGGAGAAAAAGGCATTTGGGGGTTTGCAATTCTTCAAATCAAAATAGCAAGTTGTGCTTCACAAATATGGCATTTGGAAATCACAGAGTCTGTAATCAAATTAACATTTAAAAGTTAAGCCCTACAATATTTATATGGTAAGTATTTGGATAACATGTTTTTCAAAGATATGCAGGTATATGCAGAGATGAAAGCAAATTGTGACTCTGATCTATATAGATTACTCAAGAACATAGCAATAAAGTTTTTCCATTGGAAACATTACATGCATGCATAAATACACATATAACTGCAGTCAACTTCCCTAAACACCCAAGCAGAACAGCCTTTAATCACACTTAAATAGACAAATCTCCCCAAACATTCCTCTCTACTGGACAGCTAGCGATCCACTTCTCAGTTCCCTTTTGACAAATGTTCACTTTCAAAATGGATTTGTAAATCAGGCCAAACTGGGAGCTACACATAAAGAGTTCCTTTGCAATGCAAGTGGTTTGCATCTGTTCTTGTGTGAGTTTTGTTTATATTCCTAAAACAGCGATGGCGAACCTTTTAGAGACCGAGTGCCCAAACCGCAACCCAAAACCCACTTATTTATCACAAAGTGCCAGGGCCGCATCAGCATTGTGGTGCCCTCGGGGCTGGCAGGGAGGCACCTCTCAGTGCTGCCTCTGACATGCAAAAACCGGGGGCGCAAAAATGGCCGCCACCACACCGCGGGGTACAAATACAAGGCACTGCACCACGCAAAAACAGGGCAGGGCTAGTGAGTATCACGCAGGCACTAGCCCCGTGCGCACATGCACGCATGTAAAAGGCTTCCCCCTCCCTTTTCTTCCAGTCCACCAATCGACAATGGTTGGTGACCTCTGCTCTACCACCTCTACTCGAGTGAGCTTGCCAGTCAACCTCTTCACCTCCTTTGTGCTGGGCGGAGCGCCTGCTCTGGGTGGCAGTGGCGGCCTGATGGACCTGCTGTTGGTGGCGGTGGCGCGCGTGCCAACAGAGAGGGCTCTGAGTGCCGCCTCTGGCACGCGTGCCATAGGTTCGCCACCACTGTCCTAAAAGGATTTCTGGACTTTAGTCTCTGACAACATAGAATCCATCTATGCTGCCCTCAAAAAGCAAGACTTTTTCGCCACAGAGTTTGCCATTCTCTTTTTGGATATATTCACATCTTTAGATGTACCTGAGTTGATTCTGCATATAGAACAAAATAAAATTTAAAACTTACCTTTTGTGCATATTCATCACACGTTGGTCCAACTGGTATTACCATCACTTGCTGAGGAGATATCCAGAGTGGCCTTGCACAAGAGAGAAGCAACAGAAATCATTACTATATGTTTGATGATAACAGCTGATTATTGCTACCTTTGGGGGGAGGGTTAGCAATAATAACCGTCTGCATTGCTATTAATTGTAAGAATTTCTTAGAAAGAACACACAGAATGGGCTTCAAAATTGTACATTTCTTACAGAATCAGAAAAGGAATTATTCTTTGTAGCTCAGAATAGGTCAGATCCTGATCTGATATCCTAATTCTACCAACTACCGGTAATTGAGATTGAACGAATTTTCTAAATCAAATGTAACAGGTTTCTTACATGGCTTTAATAAGATGGTGTCATAAGTTAAGTTTTTTCAGCACCATTGTAACTTTGAATGGGTGCTAAACAAATGGCTGTAAGTCAAGGATTACCTGTAATTGCAACTATATGGATATCTGAATAAAAGCTGCATTGAGTGGTTGGAAGACCACCTGTTCCCTAAATAGTTATGGCTTCCAAAGAATAAAAATTCCCCCACTGGGTGGGTGACAGATTCACAGGCCGTTCATAGACTCAAGCAAAACCAGATCTCATTAAATCCTCCCCTGCAGTCCGGCTGCAAGGTAAAAAGATTTTCCTTTGATTTGAGAGCAGCTGTAATTAAATCTGCAGGCTTAAAATGCAATTAATCTTAACCCTGGTACATTGAAACAGCTCGTGGTTTGAAGTTCACAATCTTCCAACAACTGCAGTTAAAATCAGTTTGTTGATCAAGATTCGATCATGGCCAAGTAGCTCCCAAAGGCTGCATAGAGGAGATGGAAGAGAGAATGTGCAAACCAGGAAGAAGGTAAGGTTCTTTTCTATGACACATTTTGATTTATTACAATGTCTAAATGCAGCCCCCTTATTTAGGGTTGTTGTGGGGGAAATAGCAAGCAGGGACATTATACACACCACCTTGAATTGTATGGAGTACGATTATAATAATAATTGTAACTGACAGTTGTGATTTCATATGTTTGTGTACAGGTAGTCCTTGACTTATGACCACAATGAAGCTCGTTGATGAGCAAGACAGTCAGTAACTGAGTTGTGCCCCATTTTACACCTTTTTTGCCACAGTTGTTAAGTGAATCTGGGTTCCCCCATTGACTTTGCTTGTCGGAAGCCAGTTATATTACAGTGCAATTATCATAAATACATCCACTTGTCAAGCACCCACATTTTGATCACTTGCCCATGAGAATGTTGAAATGGTAAGTGTGAAAACTGGTCATGAGTCCCTTTTTTTCAGTGTGGTAACTCTGAATGGTCACTAAATGAATCGTTGTAAGTCGAGGACTACCTGTATAAAATAAAAATACAATACCATTTGCCTCCATAGTTTTCAGTCAGGATAGCAATCATTCTCTCCACCGATCCCAAAATGGCACGATGTATAATCACCGGTCTTGTTTTGTCATTACCATCATGGCTAGAAGATAAAATGAGTGTAATTGTCAAAACTCAGTTAACTAGATAAGGGTTATAAAATGCGACATAAAATCATAGAATCTACTTGCCTCATGTATGTGAGGTTAAATCTCAGAGGGAGCTGGAAGTCCAATTGGATGGTGGCACATTGATGGTACCTCCCAATGGCATCTTTGATCTGGATATCAATCTTTTGGGGGCGACAAGGAAGAGGATGAGACAAACATGAATAGAATTCTTACAAACACTGAAGAACTGAACTGAAGAAGCTTCTTGGATGAGAAGCGAAACGTCTTCAAGAAAAAACAAAGAAAGTTCAGTTGCCTCTTGAAAAAAACACCTTGGGGACAACCAGGACCCGGATGAGTAAGAATCTCCATAGACCCTTACAAACATTCTTTACAGCAAAGCACTTTTAAAAATTACTACTCAATTAGAGATGAGACAGCATCTCAAACCCACTATCAGGCTCTACCAATGAATTACTCTGAGGAAAAAGGATCTCTGGATTACATTATTTTCCGTACAGGTAGTCCTTGACTTACAACAGAGGTCCCCAACCTTTTGGGCCCCAGGGACCGGTTCCGTGGAGAGAGGTTTTTCTGCGGACCAGAGGGTGTGTGGTTTTGTGTGCTGCCTGTATCCCACGGATGGGGCTTTGCTTGTTTGTGCGGCCCGGTTGCTGGCATGCCACAGCCCGGTACTGGTTCACGGACCGGGGGTTGGGGACTCCTGACTTACAACACTTCATTTAGTGATTGTTCGAAGTTACAACGGCACTTATGACTGCTTTTCACCCTTATGATCGTTGCAGCATCCTAAAGGTCACATGATCAAAATTCAGACTCTTGGCAATTAGTTCATATTTATGACCTTTGCTGTCACAGGACAGTCACCTCCTGACCAGCAAAATCAATGCGGAAGCCAGATTTGTTAACAACCAAATTACTAACTTAACAACTGCAGTGATTCGCTTAATGACTTTGGCAAGAAAGGCTGTAAAATCAGGCAAAATCCACTTAACTGTCTCACTTAGCAATAGAAATTTTGGGCTCAATTGTGGTCGTAAGTCAAAGACTACCTGTACTTACCTCTGCTATGAGAACAGAGGCACTGACATACATGAAGTCTGGTTTTAATTTGGATATCTGATGAATCATATATCCCCAGCCTGATCTTTAGGGAATAAAGTTTGGATGGTGTGGCATTTGCCAGAGTTTTAGACACACTGACTTTGTAATTGTATTTGTGTTCCATTTTAGCCCATACCAAGCCCTGCAAGCTTCATCAGTAGCTGAAAATTCATTTGCTCACTTAAGCTTTTAATTCTAAATGAATCTGCTATTATCCCTTGTTGCCTTGGTTTTTAATATGACAATTCCACATTTTAAAATCCTATTTTGTAGCTAATTTGGAAGTCACAATGAAAAACATCCTCACATCATCTAATAGTCTGCTGAGGAAAACATACCACAGTGTTAAAAGGAAGAGTGAACGAGTGAACTTTGGTGTGGCTTATCTTTTCATCCAGAGATTAGCTTCAAGATTTTTCTCCTCCTTCCGTTACATCTTGATTAATCCCTACATTTAACTGTATGATGTCTATATCTGGCTTATTTTATTTTATTTTATTTCACAGTCATTATAATCAGCAGCTTTTCCCAAAAGGAGCAAAAGGTTTCCTAAGATATTTTATTAGAAATGTTTTTACTACCTTCTTTTACAATCTAATTCACCTGGGTGCAAATAGTGCAAAGAATTGTCTATGTCTACGAATTACACAGAACAGAAATTTTCATCTCCTTTTCATCTTGCAAAGTGTCAGTGAAAGGCTACCAATCAGATCTAACATTTTTGTTCCAAGCACTGTACTTGTCAGGCCCCCAAACCAAGAATGATACATAGTGATACTTCCAACCTGAGTTATTTATTGTTTCCACACCTATAGACAGAATCTTGCCAGACTGAAGACTACTGTATCTGCATCTACCATACACTCTTAGAACTATTAGGGAGGGGCTGTCTTCACCCTCTTTCTCTCACACAAAATATTGCTACATTGCATCACATATACAAATCTGTTACATGCAATTCTCCCATATACAATTACGTATAACTAATAGTCTAGTCCAGTGTTTCTCAACCTTGGCCACCTGAAGATGTGTAGACTTCAACTCCCAGAATTCCCCAGCCAGAGGTGAAGTCCACACATACTCAAGTGGCCAAGGTTGAGAAACACTGAACTAGTCCATTCCTCAGATCAACTCCCCTGATTTTGGATTCAGAGAACCAGCCTCCATGAGAGACAGAGACAGAGATGCAACTTGGATAAGCAATGCTTCACAAGCATTATTTCTCCAACAGGCAAAGAGGAAGGTTAAGAATAAGTGAGCTAACTGGTCACATACATACACCATCCTGTCTCCATTTTACTGTAAAGGAATAAGTGGAGAACTTTTCTCATCCTCCTGCCTGAATGTTCTGCTAAATAACCTCAGAGCCCTGAAGAGAATCATGGTATAATGGAAGTCAAGGACAGCTAAAGGAACGGTACCAGTACATAACTTCTCTAATAAAACAACTTCATGGAAAATAAAGTAGCATTTTAAAATGTGCTCTTGAGGTGATTTACTAACCTTCGGCCCATAGAAAGCTCCATCTCCAGGGTTCAGTTCCCATTTCTCACCAAACTCATTCAGGCTATTTTCAAGTTGCTAGTGGAAAATGATATGCCAAGTATTAATGGATTTGTTCTAAGCAAAATTATTTGTGGTTTCTCTTCTTCACAACACAAATGTTAGAGGAGTTTACTTCTTACTTTTATGACTCTGTGTGTGTGTGTGTGTGTGTGTGTGTGTGTGTGTGTGTGTGTGTGTGTGCTTGTGTCTCCAAGTCAGTGTTAACCCTGGTGACTAGCTTATTTCTATTATACTTTTCTAACTGCTTGAGTCTCAAGAGGTTGGCCATATATAAGATTCTGTATCAGTAAATACAATGTTCACATAGCTAGGTTGAAACATCACAGTGCTATCTTATTATCTGGAAACTTTTTTCCTTCCAATCTCAGAACCCTTTAAATTGGATTAAAAATAGGCTGAGCATCAGCTAGTTATATTCTTAATATGAGCTTTTAGACTAAACTTAACTTATAAGTGTGAGCCACTAAAATTATTTTGCCTGGCAATGGATTCTGCAGTCTGGATATACTACTGTATGTAGGAGAACCATTGAAATCTACAGTAGACCAAAGTCCATGGATGCCTACGGTCATCTATGATAGCCAAAGAACAGAAGGAATTACCTCCATGCTACACAAAATTATATGCCTTTTAATAAAAGTCAATCCAAAAAGTTGTGCCAGACTTATCCAGTTCATGGGGTCCATCCATTTTAGACCCCTAAATTTTGTCCCCCCTCAACCCTCATGCTAAGAGCTCCTTCCTTTCCTGCTGCCTCTATGGAAGTCCCTTTCCTGCTGCCTCTATGGAACTTGTGCATCTAATGTTATAGAAAAAAAAATCATATAAAGAATGTATTCTTTTTTCATCCTCTCTGAGAAGAGTTATTTGAGGACAACAGGGGCTCCAGATTCAGTACAATTTAACCCCCAAACTACTAACTGGAAATTATATATTTGGATACAGCTTCCTTAGACTCATTTACGTAGGCTCACTTACTTCATTATTATAGGAAATAAATGAATAAACCACAATATTTCAGTCACAAATACCTTTTCAGCTTGATTCCACAGTTCAATATCTCCAAGGAACTTTTCAGGACGGGTAGAGAGGTGAAGTTTGAAGGAAAAACCAAAGACATCATAGACGGTGCGCAAGAATTCCAGGCAACTCTTAATCTCCCCTTCAATCTGTCCATGAAACAAAAAGACCCAATGCGATCAATAATCTTTTGTTTTTAACGAAATGATTTTCCTTAAATAACCCTGGATCATTTCCCACCTGCTCCATGGCACAAAATATGTGAGCATCATCTTGCTGGAACCGCCTCACTCGGGTGAGACCGGTCAGTGTCCCAGACAGTTCGTTACGGTGCAGAACTCCAAAGTCAGCCAGGCGCAAAGGTAGCTCCCTCCATGATCTTGGCCGATGGTCAAACATAAGACTGAAGAAAGTAAGACAAATGGTTGGCATCTGACCGGGATGATATTACTGTGAGAATATCCATATAAAGAATTAAAAACAGTCTTGAAAAGCAGATGCTGAAAAGTTTTCTACAAATCTAGCAGTTTTCCCCAACCAGAAGTTTTCCAAACAGGATAGGACTATCATTTCAGGATTTCCAGCTCAGCAGAGAAGGACATGTCGTCATTGTTTCTAGCTACTATGTTTGACCTGAAGACCCCGCTTGCTTTTTGAGTGGTACTCAGCCATTCTCTAAAAACACAGCCTAAGTTGGAAAAACTTGAGCTGAAATGTAATTCATTAAATAATGAGCATGGTTAGCCTTGTGGTTTTGATACTCCCTCTCTCTCCTGTTACATTAAACGTTTCAATTTTGTGTCAGCTTTTTGAAGGGTTGTGAAACTATGCCAAAGCTTTGTGAAAAGGGAAAGTGAGAAGCTTTCAGGACCAATTTGTATCTCTGTTTTAAGAATCTCAAGTCTACCTGAACTGGCTAATAAGCTGGCATTGCAACTAAAATTCAAATAAAGAATCACAATGTGATGAGTAGCTTTGGAGAGTGCAAGTATAATGTTGCAGGCAGTCTACAGGTAGACAATGCTTTGGTGTGGGGTTGAGTGCCCATGTTGCACTTCTCAGTGCCTCCTTACAGAAACTGCATCTTTTCCTAAGTTTACATAGTAGTTGTACAATTCCAGGAAAATATATCCTTGAATTAAGGACAATTAGGGCTTAGTTCAAGTGCTTTAGAATGGGTGTGGGCATACTGTCATCGCCTCCTTAATTCAAGCACATAATTTCTTACTGTTCACACCCAAGAAATCTCTCAGATGTTTGAAAGAAGTGCAGACAGGTGTGGCATCCTTGCCCATGGCTGCTCTTTGCCACTTTGGATTTGAAACATTGCACGTCCCCATGGTGAATCTACAGCATAGTGGTGATTGTTGACAGATGTAGTACAGGTAGTCCTCAACTTACAACCATTTTTTTAGCAACAGCATATAAGTGACTTTTGCACACTTATGACGATTGCAGCATCCTCGGGGCCACTGATTCAGGCACTTGGCAACTGGCATGAATTTACGACAGCTGACCTGTCCTGAGGTCATGTGATCACCATGTGTAATCTTCCCAGCTAGTAAGGGGGGGGAAGCTAGGTTCACTGAATGACCGTATGATTCACTTAACAACTGTAGTGATTCATTTAACAACTATGGCAAAAAAGGTCATAAAATAGAGCACAACTCACTGGATAACTGTCTTGCTTAGCAATGGAAATTTTGGGCTCAATTGTAGTTGTAAATCAAGGTTTATCTGCACTGCACATCATTCCTATGTCATGTAGTAATTGGACAAGGCATGCAACTACAGGTAGTCCTTGCTTAGCAAGCACAATTGGGACTGGGAACTGTCGCTAATCAATGTGCTCATTAGTGAGATATCACATGACCACAACATATTTATGACCTCACTTCCGCAGCAGTTGTTAAACAAGACATCATGTGATTACCGCTTAAGATTTTACTGCCAGCTACTCCATTGACTGTTTGCTGGAAGCCCGTTGTGAAGTACACAAACGGTGTTCACATGACTGCAAAATACTGCGATGGCTGTAAATGCCTGTCAGTGGCAAAGTGCCTGAATCTTGAGCATGTGACCACAGGAACGCTGTAGTGGTCATAAGTGTGAGGACCGGCTGTGAAGTTAATTTACTGTTGTAATTTCAAACCATCGCTAAACAGGATAGACATTAAGCAAAGTCTTTCTATAATTTACTTCAGTATTCAGAACAAAATCCTGACCTTTGTTTAAAACCGCCTCTCTTCTTCCCCAAATTCTTCCTTCTTGAATCTCTGCTGTCCTCACTAATCTTACTAACAGATTCTCAAAACGTTAGCTTTAGCTTTCCCATCTATATTATATTGTGTTTGTGGCAATCTATGCGCAGATTTACAAACACAAAACTGGGATCTTCCCTTGTGTTGACAGTTTTGTGTTTTCCAAAAGTATTAGACAGAAGGGAAGTAGCTAGCCAAGCACAGCACCAGAGGGGGAGACACAGTACAAGTTTGCCTAAACAGACTTGGGTCAGTTACTGAATTGATTGCAGCCACAGAAATGAAGCATTGCCTGATGGGCTTTGGTGAAAAATATCTGCAAGCATGTTCCAAGAATAGGTAATAAATTCTAGACCAGGGGTAGGCAACCTTGGCTCTTTTATGACTCGTGGACTTCAACTCCCAGAATTCCTGAGCCAGGATGGCTCAGCTTGGAAACCTCTCCCTTTCCCCTCAGCATGGCTGGCTCAGGAATTCTGGGAGTTGAAGTCCACGAGTCATAAAAGAGCCAAGGTTGCCTACCCCTGTTCTAGACCAAAATAGAGTAGGAAGGAAAAAGGAACACTAAAAGTTGGCGCAAATCTAATACCAGTGTCCAGGACAGTTCATAGGCTTCAGAGCGAAGATCTCCTTTTCCACCTCAAAGGAAAACATGTTGTCACTGTAAAGCTGCCAATGGCCAGAGGTCACCCAAAGCTTGCTGTTGTAGACGTTTGGAGACACAACTTCTTGGAAGCCTCGTTTCCGATACTCGCTCTGAAAAATCAAATCCAAGAGTCAGAGCCACATTTAGCAGAAAGAATCATATAAAGGTAATCCTCAACTTACGACGAGCCCAACATTTTCGTTGCTAAGTGAGACAATTGTTAAGTGAATTTTGCCCCATGTTATGACCTTTCTTGCTACACTTGTTAAGTGAATCACTGAAGTTAAGTTACGGTAGTAACCCGGTTGTTAAGTGAATCTGACTTCCCCATTGACTTTGCTTATCAGAAGGCCGCAAAAGTTGATCATATGATCCCGGGACACTCCATTCGTCATAAATATGACCCTGTTGCCAAGCATCCAAATTTTAATCATGTGACCATGAGGATGCTGCATTGATCACAAGTGTGAAAAACGGTCATAAGTTACTTTTTTCCTTGCTATTGTAATGTCACTAAACAAATGAGTTGTAAGTCGAGGACTATCTGTGCTTAGTTAAGCAATTTTCTCCTAACCACTGCAGATAGTCTGCATTACCATCAATAATCCATAGTCATTAACATATGAAAGAATTGTGTATTCTTTTATTACAAACAATGAGCCATACTCAGAATTAAAACAAATATACAGATAGTCCTTGCTTACCAACTATCTCATTTAGCGACCACTTAAAAAAATATTAAAATATTTTTGTGACCAAACCTTTGATTATGTTTGTCACAGCATCCCATAGTCACATGTTCACCATCTGCTTGTGTCAGGATAATAATTTAATAGCTAAACAGCTTATGTAAAGATGTAATGGAATGTGGATGATGCATTGATAGGATGATGCAATATTAGAAATGACTCAGCAGGGTCTGTATCTGTGCCTTTAAGAGGCTGAGTATAAAAGGGGAGTTTTTTACTGGAGTTTTTCTCTCTCATCCGTTTGACTGCTGTATATTGGAGTTTGCTGTTTCACCACGTGTATTTTATTTCTAATGTATATTTGTAGATATAGTATAATATAAACCACCATTTAATTACAAACCACTGTGTACTGCATATACTCCTGGGTTACCTCAGTGCAATAAGACTGTGCATGTTCTGACAGCTTGCTTTCCAACCAGTTTTGTTTGCTTAAGGGCGAAATGGAAAGTCACACCAGAAGCCTGTTGTGGTCACATGATTTTATGCTTTGTGATTGGAGCACTTAATAACAGAATTGCTACCAGTTGTGATCACTAAGTGAGGACTTCTGTACTAGGTAATCAGGGATGCATTCTTTGATCACATGTCTTTGCTACTGCTAGAGTAAATTTGGCCACAGTGTTAATGCACCAGCTTCACCTTTCTATACTTTTTCTTGCCTATCTCTGAGTTCCTTTACTTCTCCCCACTCTCCCTCCAAACCATTTTTATCACATCCATGCTTTGGATCAGACACAGACCTTCTCAAGAAAAGTTATTCCATGCATGGAATAGTTCATGCACAGAATATTTTGCATATTCATAATAATCTCATATTCTGACAGTTCAGCCAATATTACCAAGAACAATTAGTTACCAGTTCTGTTCTATAATCATCAGGAGTAATAAAACATGCTGGCTTGGGAATTCTGGAAGTTGAAGTCAACACAACTTCAAGTAGCCACAGTTGAGAAATAGTGGTTTGGCTAGCCCAGGGGTAGTCAACCTTGGCTCTTTTATGACTCGTGGACTTCAACTCTGGGAGTTGAAGTCCACGAGTCATAAAAGAGCCAAGGTTGCCTATCCCTGGGCTAGACATTTAATTGGCTCCAAATTAATAGAAATGTATTGAATAAATGAGTGAATTCTATTGGTAACAAGCTGTCAATTGTCAAGATATTATAGTTGCTTGCCGGAGCACTACAGACTTGTACATTTTGTGACCTATCAAGTCAAATGTCTTCTAGACCAGTTCAGGCTTATGAAATAGCCTACAAGGATTTTTTCCTGCCTTTGGAAGGAAATACAGGAGGCAACTGATGTTCTTTACCTGTTGAGTGAATTGTGATGTTAGCCACAAGCTGAACAGATCTATTCTATAAATACCTTGACCAAGGTAGCACAATTATCATAAGCCTATACATTGTGTAGAAACTGTAATGCAGCCAAGGTTATTTCTGCTGCAGCAAGATGGGACCCAAACTTCTATATGAAGAAGAATTGAAGCAAGGAGTGCTGCTGATACCGCAGAGATGAATTGCTATGACTTACCCTGATATATTCTATCAGTGTATTATAGATGTAAGCGCCCTTTGGAAGGAAGAAACAGCTACCAGGACTGAGTTCGTGGAAGAAAAATAGTTCTTGATCCTATGGGATAAAAAAAAAAAAGTTTTCCTATTTATTTCCTTCTCCATACCATAGGTGTACAATTGCTGGAGAATATTCAGATGCATATTCAGATCATGTTTATTGCTTACTGGATAATAAAAGACTCTGGGTGTCCCACAAACTACTAAAACCAAGTGCATCAGAAATAATAAAATGTAATTAAGAAACAAGTAAAACCACTTAAAATCTCTTAAACCAGAAATAACGTTGACAGCATCCCCAATACTAACACGCTATGCCCTAAAACCAAGTCTTGCAACCTGACTGAAAGGGGTACAGAGAACCTGCTTCATGCATGATTTCTTTAAAGAACATTCCCTCTCTTTCTCCAAAATCTTCCCCAAAAAGAAGTGAATGGAAACCAGGTAGAAGTTACTCAACACAGCTAGACTGAGAGATGACTTCTTCAGATGGAGATGCATTATGGCTTCCTTCAAAGCTGCACCTCCCTGGTTGTCTGAAGCAGCCAGCAGAAGCAAAGATCCACCCCATGTTACTAAAAAACCCTGTTTTAAGCTTAAAAAAAAAAAATCTCAGATGGTTTTGCAAGATGTCACATTAAGGGAGCCTGATACCCAGGTTTTCAAGTACACACAGCTTTCTGTCTGAGAACAGAAAATAAAAAGTAACTTCAAATTATATTCCAACAAAGATGAAGAAAGAGAGCTCACTGCAATTATAAAAATTCATGCAAGAAAAATGCATGATATGCATCTTTTTCCCCCCTCTCTGCAATAATCATAATATGCACTCCTGGTTTTATAGAATCTGCCTTCTGATATACTATTATTTTATGTAGCAAAGAAGAATGAGAAATGGGTTTTTTAAAAAAAAAATCATGTGCACTATTTGAGCAGGACGCAGTTAAATCTCAGTGA
This sequence comes from Protobothrops mucrosquamatus, assembly GCF_001527695.2. Lineage (NCBI taxonomy): Eukaryota > Metazoa > Chordata > Lepidosauria > Squamata > Viperidae > Protobothrops > Protobothrops mucrosquamatus. Next base: position 442,046 of record NW_015386852.1, on the reverse strand, counting down.
CTAAAGCAGCGGTTCTCAACCTATGGGTCGCGACCCCATTTGGGGTCGATCGACCATTTCACGGGGGTCACCAAGCAAGGCTGTCCGCCATTTTTCCCCCCCTTTTCTGGCGGGTGCCTTACCTCCCTTGAGCTGGGCCAGCTGGTGGTCGGCCTGCTCCATCTCTGCCGCTTGCCAGCTACGCCTCGGCCGTCGCAGGGAGCGGAACCACGCATGCGTGGCGCTCCCGGGCAGGGAAAGTCCTCGACTTACAACCGGTTGGGTAGTCCTCGACTTACGACCGGTTGGGTAGTCCTCGACTTACGACCGGTTTAGTCCTCGACTTACGACCGGTTGGGGGTCACGGCATTAAAAAGGTTGAGAACCACTGGACTAAAGGGTGTTAATGAATGCAGAGACACAGTGTCTCCTGCAAACCGACCCCAAATTTCTCTTCACATGCCCAAGTGAATGAGAAATTCCTCTTACCCGTCCAATTTTCCTGTGATCCCGGTTCTTTGCCTCTTCTTGGAACTTTTCCCATTCTTTCAGCATTTTTGCATCAGGGAAGGAGATACCATAAACCCTTTGCAAGGTTTCCATATCAGACTTTCCTTCCCAATAAGTAGAAGAATTCTGGAGTGATAGAAAAGATTCAATAACAAATAGTGTTATTACAGAGCAACTTTGAGTAATTACTGACGTTCAAAGGAAACCAACGCTGCATATTCAGTCTATGTTTGAGCAGATGCATTTGTTACAATTCAGAAATAATTTAGGATATCTTATGATGTGCAAATCTAACTCTTAAATAACATTTTGATGGAAGGGAACATGAAGACATGTAAATTAGTGTACAGCAATAAACACAGCTACCAATTCTGAAAGAACCGTGGGATGAGTTTGACAAATATTGTAAAATAAAGTACTTTTTTAAATTACAGCTACAATAAACAAAGATGCCAAAGGGGCTCAATTTATTCTCCTACAAAACCTGCTGATTTAAATGAAACCAAAGTATTCCCAGGTGTTTTAACAGTTTAATTGCTCTTCTTCATTTCAGTAAGAGAGACAGAACTTCTAAAAACATTTTTGCACTGCAGTGATTTCAAACTAAATGCCAGTGATTCTACTAAGTTTAAACCAAATCAATACATCTTTCCATGGAAATGGGGTTTGACTCCAACCAGTTAAATTGTCCCGAAGCTCTTGTCATGAGAATTTAGCCACATATATTATAATCACAGAATGAAATTTAATTTCTTACCTTATGTATTTTTAAGGCTTTTATTTTCCCAGTATGTCTGACGTGGGGACCTCTACAAAGATCAATCAAAGGGCCACACCTAAAAGATAATGAGATGGTTCAGTTGCTTAAAACTGTGTCGTAAACACTGACTTATTTTTATTAAAAGGAAAGTGAATGTGCAGCAATCAGCCTCTAATAGTATCAAGACTGACATTTTTATAAACTAAAACAGTAGATTGCTGCAGATCAGGGTTTTCTTTGGAACTGTGCCCTCCTGCCCACAAAACAGAGAAAGGTAAATGGTCAGACAATATCTTGAGGGATTACAGCAAGGTTTCTCAATAGCTTTAAGTTAAGACATGTGGACTTCAGACTTCAGAATTCCCATGGATAGATGGCTGTGGAATTCTGGGAGTTGAAGTCCACACATCTTAAAGTTACCATGATTGCAAAACACCAGATTAAGGTATGTAATGGAGATAAATTGTTTCAATTGGCCATATTCTATATTGTGGTGTTGTGACTGGCTAGACAACTCCATGCGAAGTATTTTGTGAAAGGTCCTATAACATACTCTCAAATTACAAGTGGGACAATTTCATCTAAAACTGAGGACTCTACAGTTAGTAATAGAAAATTCAGGCTAGGTGGATTTTTGCCTTCTGTTTTACCTGTATACAGTCGTAGTTGGAGTGGTGACTTTTTCATTTAAGATCCGACACTTGAATTTATTATACTGTTTGAAAAGACAATTTAAAAAATATATAAAATCAATGTTAATTTTAAGATACAATTTCTTGTGCCTGTAATTTGATGTTGAAACAAACATTATTCTATTTACCCGTAAGAAACGTATCTCTCTATGCTTTGAAAAATAGCCTAATGAAGGCTAGCTCTTCATGCATCTGTGCTTTCCATAAAACTTCCACTATGAATTTAATCATGCATTTCTTCTTCATACTAATGTATTCCAAAGGCCGGGAAACCATCAAGATCAACGTCTCAGAATCCTATGAGACAGCATTACAGGGGTAGTCCTTATACCACTGTAATGGAGCCTGTCAATTATGGTCATTTGTCGTAACAAACGTAAAGAGGGTTTTTGCTATAGTTTGCTAAGAGTTTTGCTAAAAACTGGAGGCACTGGTTTTCAGCAAAACTATCATATAGCGTGGTCACATGACTGTAGGACATTGCAAAGCAGTTGTAAATGTAGCCATATTGCAAGTGCCCAAAGTTCAGTCACATGACTACAGAGGGAGCCTGACCATCTGAATGTCAAATCCGGGTCATAAGTTCCCCTTTTTGGGTTGATCATAACTTTAAACAGTTGCTAAGCATGCTGCTATCCAAGTAGTTGCAACTATCAAACTAGGAGGTTGTTAGCAATAATTGTTGTCTAAAGTTTCCTAGTGCAAATCATTTCAGAACTCTGGAAATACAGGGGATGTACATACAATACCATACAGTAGTGATGCAAAGAGGAGGTTCATTAAAAGGAAAGTTCACTAAGGGGAAATACTGAATTCTGACCGTTATTTCCCACTTAGATCTCTGCAGCTTTCTTCTAAAAACAAGTCCTGTGTTTACATTTAATTTCAAAGCATCAAGCCATTCAAGGTCTGCAAGGTGAGGTTTCTATATTTGATGGGAAAGGAAGATTTATAAGCCAGTAAAGCAGGGTTTTCCAAACCTTGGCAACTTTAAGACACATGGCCTTCAACCCCATGGCTGGGTGGAGAATTCTGGGAGTTGAAGTCCACACATTTTAAAGTTGCCCAGGTTGAAAAAACCTGCAATAAAGGCAGGCCTATTTTGCAGACATGACATCCCACATTCACCATGATGTCTGAATAACTGAAAGAATGTAACAGTTTAAACAGAAAAATAATGGATTCAACTGGCCTTTGGTGACACTCAAGGTTACAATAACTGGCATGCTAAAGACATCAACTGAATCAGAAAAAGCAGTCAAAATATGTCATACAATTAGAGAGGTTGTTGCAAAAATACTCAAATACTCCTGTAGTAAGTAAATGAGAGCATATTTTAGTGTCTACCTTAAACATTTCAAGTAAAGTTTCCTTCTTAATTTCTAGTCGCTCAAAACGTTGTTTCTCTTTCATGATTTTCTTGCACAAGCCTTCAATAGCAGGGAATTCATTGCTAGAGACACCCCTAAAACAAAGATGTATCAATATCAATTGTATTTATTGTTGTGTGACTTTTTTCTTTTTTGCTTCTTATACAATCATCACTGAAAGCAAACTGACAGATCAAGAGGGTTGCCCTACACCACGGGTCGGCAACCCGTGGCTCTGGAGCCACATGTGGCTCTTTGAGCCTTCTCCTGCGGCCCCCCAGCCTCCTCCGCCATTTGCAGAGAGAGAGAGACAGAGAGAGGCACTTGCGCTTCCCTTCTCTCTCTCCCTCCCTCTCTCTCTCTCTCTGTGTAAAAAAGAGAAAGGCCTCACGCTGTTCTCCGACAAGCTGACAAGCTTATTGGGGGGGGGGGCTCCTGCCTTTGCTGCGTCTCCGCAGGAAGCAGGAAGCAGCAAAAGGCAGCAGCTCAAGCAGCATATCTCTCTCTCTCTCTCTCACACACACACACACACACACACACTCACACACACACACACTTTTATTTAACTTAGTGGGGGGAAGAGGACTGGCAGACCAAGGGCAGGAGAGAGCCAGCCCAATAAGAATGTGTGTCAACTTTTTGGAGAACAACATGAAGCCAGCTTGCCAGGTGAGCAGAAGATCGGAGAGAGGGAGAGAGAGGGGGGGAGAGAGAGAGAGAGGGAGGGGGAGGGAGAAAGAGAAAGAGAGAGAGAGAGGAGAGAGAGAGAGAGGGAGGGAGGGAGGGAGGGAGGGAGGGAGAGAATTCATACACAGCAGCCTCTATTTCTTTTTAATTAAACTCTTCAATCAAGCCCCCCCTGCCCTACACCGACAAAGGAAGTACAAAGAAAATCATATTAGTTTGGGAACCTCCACCATCAAAGCGACAGGGTATATTTTATTTTAAATCTTGTACAGGCAGCATCTGGAGAAAAACCAGAAACAATAAACTTTGCAGATAAAAGATTTATAACCATTTGTAGGAACAGAAATCCTTGTTAAACATCCTACACAGAAAAACACTCATAGTCATCAAAAAGATGCAGAGATAAACCCACAGCAGTTCAAGGAATACCCTTATAAGAAAGACACAAAAAGCATGTGAGTTGCTAAGGTTTTCTAAAGATTTGCATAGGTGAATCTGAAGAAGTCATGTTGGAAGCCTATACCGGTAGTCCTTGACTTGCCATCATTTACTTAGTGACCACTTGAAGCTACAATGCTGAAAAATTACTGACAACTGGTCGTCTCACTTACTACCAACAGTATCCCTGCAGTCGTGATTGTGATTTGGGTGCTTGGCAACGGTCACACCCATTATCAATAGTTGCAGAGTCCTGCAGTCATGTGATCGCCACCTGCAAGCTTCCCAGATGGCTTCTAACAAGCAAAATTAATGGGGAAACTGGCAGGGAAAGTCATGAGACGTCCCAATAAAAACCCACATTGCTTATCAATAAATTATATTCCCTATTGTGGTCGTAAATCAAGGACTACTTGTCATTACATCCTAATCTCATTCAGCCAGGAGAACAAACACCACATACACAAACATATACACACAGAAAGCTTACCCCTCATCAAGGAACATATCATAGTAAAATCCATTCTCTATTGGTGGGCCGTAACATAAGCAACCACCATATATTCTTTCCATGGCTTCACCCATTATGTGAGCACTAGAATGCCAGTATACCTAACAGGAGGAAAAAGACAGAGAGAGCAGATCAAATGTCATGGTTCCGACAGATGAAACTCTTCAAAGAACTTTGAGGCATTGTTTACCTTAAAGAATCTTTATGGGAGTAGCATAGCTTGGCACTAACATAGCTGAAGCCAAAAACTGGATTCCCCTGAGCACATAGTATCAAACCACAATTCCCTCTTCCAATTAACAGTCATAAATCACATTCTCCAATTAGTTTGAAATGTAGGCTTTCCCTCCTGTTCTGCAACCCGCCAATTCTTATCATCTCTTATTTCAAGCTCTAATTCACACACTAGTACAATATTATGTCTAACTAACTCCCACCATATTCCACCTCCTCCCCCAGCATCATCTAATTCTAAGAGTAAAGCATAAGAAAGAAAAAGGCTGCATCTTCATATATTGTCAAAGCAAGAACATCCAATGTTAGCAGTGTTGACATCAGACCTGTATTTGTAGACTCAAATTAATGCTATGCTGTCAAATTTAAGTCTGACAACTTAATTCCCTACTATCCTGAGACATTCATGAATTCTCAGACCGTAGTATAATTTAATGTTAATCTTACATCTAAGAATCATGTTGGTATTTACTTGGTTATAAGTCGCCTAGAGTCGTCTCTAGGTGAGATGGGTGGCATATAAATGTATTAAATAAAGAAGCAGTATAAATCAGTGTTTCTCATCCTTGGCAACTTTAAGATGTGTAGATTTTAACTTCCAGAATTCCTCAGACAGCATGAGTTGGAGTTGAAGCCCACATACCTTGAAGTTGCCAAAGGTGAGAAACACTGGAATGAACCTTAACACAGAATTAACACAGTTTATTCTCATTGACAAAAAAACACAAAGAAAACATGAAAACCCCTGGCCAATTATGCCCATCAAATGATAACCCTTCCTTCTGTAGACTTCAATAACCCCCGAAGTTTTTCCTTCCTCTCTATTTGTACTACAAACATTGATATGTTGTTTATTTACTATATAGTCTGCTTTCAATCAAGTTTGGGGCTTGACTCAATATATTAAAATCAATCTTTGGGGGAGACCACACAAATAGATGGCCATATAGAAGTACACCCTGGAAGATTCTCCATCCAAGCACTCATTAGTTCTGACTTAGCTTCCAGTCCTGGATGGGTTAGCCAGGTGCTCCCACCTGCTGAGACTGTTCCTTTAATACAACTGAATTGATAACTTACTGCTTGAGCTTCATCATCATCAAACTTAAGTAATTCCAAGGTACAATCTCTCTCTAGAGGACGATCAAGGTCCCACACCACTTTATCCACTCGAGCAATGACAGTGTTGTCAGCCAAACCTTGACTAAAAGTACAAAACAGTAGTTGTGTAAGCTGTTGGTACATATTGACACAATTTTTTATTGCTTGTTTATTCTCAGTGGAAACAGGGAAAAAAATCCTCAAACCCATTTTCATGATTTAAATATTATTTTACAAGGTGCCATAATCTGATGTCAGGGAATTATTTGTGTGTATGTTTGTGTGTATCTTTTGCTAGTACAAAGGTATTTCCAGAACATACGAGACCAATTTTGAAAATTTATTCAAACTCATCCTGAATAATAAGTATATTATTTAGAATTTATCAGAATAGGACTGCTCATCTCATTGGATGTCACAAACATGCAAGGCGAGAAATGGCAACAAACTTGTCTATGAAAACCAGCCAACACTTCTGTGAAAAATACTGAGATAATGCTTTGAACAAGAAAACATTAGAAAGCTTTTTACAAGGTCCAGGGACACCTAGAGCAGGTAGGAGTGTCCCTTTTGTTCTATTGCTCTGATAAATGATTTTAAAGGCTAAGTTTTTGACAACTTTTTAAAATCATAACATTTCCTAAAATATAAATGATAACAAATAGCCCTGAAAAAGAAAAACTTGATAAGTAAATTCTACTGAGACTCTACACTGGCTATGTGTCTGATTTCAGATTAAATTCGAAAGGACAATAATTAATGTTAAAGTAGAAAATAAAGTACACAAACACAAAGCAACATCTGGACTATATATTCCTTTTTTTGGCAACACCTAATTCACAGGCTGCTGTCACACTTCTGATCTCTTCAAAACTGTAACATCAGAAATGTCCACATGGCATTTACAAGATCAGAAAACAATATAGCTAGATTTTTTTAATTACGTAATTGTCCTATTTAAATGTTTTTTCCTCAAAATGTTTTCCCCGAGCTGTACAAAGTAGCACAGAATACATAGTCCTTGTATTAAAATCGCATCACTGTGTTACATTTAAATAAAAAACATTAACATCAGTGTATTCCCGTGCAACATGTAGGGAAGTCATTAAGATACAGAAAAACGGGGTGCTGTAAAGAATGACAGAGAAGAACATGGTTAGCACATGATTAAAAATTAAATGCACACATCTATGAACTATAAATGTAAAATGAATTTTCTAAAGGTAAATATACCTGATTCCACAGGCAATTTGGTATGGTGTAGTCTTCCAGGATTCAGCATCAATTTGTTTGCCATCAGGTAACGTAACTTTAATGGGTTGGCTTTCTTTAGCAGCTCGTTCTGCCAGAAGAGCATCATGTTCTGCTTTCAGTTTATGGTACATTTCCAAACGTTGGTTAATATAATCGGGCCATGGACTAAGCTGCATGTGATCAAGAAAGGTAAAGAAAAATTAATATCATGGAGCCTACCTTTAATTAAGTACCGTCAGTTCCCCATATCTTTTTTATTCATGGCAGTCTAAAGAATTTTATATATCAATAAAGGAGAACATTGGTAACTCTGGGTTGCAATGAGAGGGTCCCTGGTGCTGTCTGAGCTTGGGGTTTTCTTGCAGACATTTTATTACCAAACTAGGTAACATCATCAGTGCATTTAGAGCTTGGGTAATGAAACATCTGTGAGAAAACAACCAAGCTCAGAGAGCACCAAGGACACCTCAATTTTATATATCCCTCTTCCCAAAAAGAGGAAAACTATCAGCAAGTTTGAAGGAAATCTTGAGGTTTATGATGCTAGTCTATGACCATAAAATAATTTGATTTGAAGTTTACAAAAGTTCCAAGAAGAAATAAACCTCAAAATGATTCCTCCCTACACCCCAAAGCTCTAAAACAGGGGTATCAAACTGCTGGCCCATGGGTCGGACGCATCACGCAGAAGCTACGCCCACCCCATTGCCGGCAATGGCAAAACCATCCCGATACGTTGCGCGATGTCACATGACATCGCGAGTTTGACATGTCTGCTCTAGAATGACTAATCATGTCACTGAGTGCAGTGAACACAGAATGCTGAAGGATTGTTAAAAGAGAACTGAAGAAAGTGGTGGGTGATTGGAACAGAAACACCCTAATGAGCAATTTCTCCATAATGATCTCATGCATCATGCATAAAATGTTTCAAAAGTGTTAAATGCACTAAAGACATTGAGTAGTAATATGAATATTACTTCTATTCCCCAAAACAGCCATTCTTTCAGTGGCAAACACCTCCATCAGTTAGAAATCTTTGAAATACTACAATCACACATTGAGTTAGAATTAACTGTTTTAACTAAATAAATCTTCTGTATTTATAAGCACGAATTGCTAAGTAGGAAATGCTGAGAGAAGTACTGAATCTGTGTACACTATGTCTAAGTTTCCCAAATATATTCAGTCATCTAATAATGGAAACAAACTTTGGGACTTATTGTTTGGATCCAAGAAGTTTGTTTTCATGTCTTATCTAATAATCCCCCAGAGACATATATTTAGAAAAAGGATTTGCATATTTCCTTGCAGTGTCCAACACATTTCAATTAAGCCACCTTTCAAAGCTATACCTATAGATATATACTAATGTTTATGTATTTAAAAAAATTACAGGAAAAGCCCTTGTAGAAATTAAGGCATCAAGACCTAATTATGTACAGGTAGTTGTCATTTAGTGGCTGCCTTGTTTAGCAACCATTTGCAGTTACAGCAGTGATCGCAAAGTAACTTTGCGATCAATCCTTGAATTGGGACCTTTATGGATAGAATCAAGATCACGTGAAGTATTAATAGCACTTTACAATGCCTTAGTAAGGCCACACTTGGAATACCGCATCCAGTTTTGGTCACCACGATGTAAAAAAGATGCTGAGACA
>NW_015386852.1:381792-432749 GCF_001527695.2 Protobothrops mucrosquamatus | reverse complement strand
TTAGGGGACTGGAGGCTAAAACATATAAGGAACGGTTGCTGGAATTGGGTATGTCTAGTTTAACAAAGAGAAGGACGAGGGGGGACATGATAGCAGTGTTCCAATATCTCAGGGGCTGCCACAAAGAAGAGGGAGTCAAGCTATTCTCCAAGGCGCCTGAAGGCAGGACAAGAAGCAACGGATGGAAACTGATCAAGGAGAGAAGCAACTTAGAACTAAGGAGAAACTTCCTGACAGTTAGAACAATTAACCAGTGGAACAACCTACCTCCAGAAGCGGTGAATGCTCCAACACTGGAAGTTTTTAAGAAGAGACTGGACAGCCATTTGTCTGAAATGATGTAGGGTTCCTGCCTGAGCAGGGGGTTGGACTCGATGACCTCCAAAGTCCCTTCAAACTTTATTATTATTATTATTATTATTATTATTATTATTATTATTATTATTATTATCATCATCATCATCATCATCATCATCATCATCATCATCATCATCATCATCATTATTATTATTATTATTATTATTATTAGATCATAAGCATAGTTGCTTTGCTTAATGACCAAGTTACCAGTCCCAACTGTAGTTGCTAAACCAAGACTATCTGTACAGGTATTTTCTTGTAAGGTTCTTAAGATAAGTTGAGGCAGTTATGATTGGGGAAGGGAGGAAGAAAGCTGAAGGAGAAATTAACTACTTGTTTGTTTTTTATTGTTTTGAATTTAAGACAAAATCAAGAGCAGAAAAAGTAGATGTGTAAGTATAATACTTAATGAATTCAGGACATTTAATTTCCTAATAAGCATATTCAAGATGCAAATGTCCCTAAGGTGCTTTTTCAAGAGGCAACTGGACTTTCTTGTTTTTCTTTGAAGACGTTTCGCTTCTTATCCAAGAAGCGTCTTCAGCTCAAAACTGAAGAAGCTTCTTGAATGAGAAGCGAAACATCTTCAAAGAAAAAAAAGTCCAGGTGCCTCTTGAAAAAAGCACCTTTGCGACAAGCAGGACCTGGATGACTGAGAATCTCCATAGACGTCAAGGTGCAAATATAAGTGACAGTATAATATTTAATGCATGCATTAAATAAAGTTGAGATGAACCTCAGAGCGACTGGTGTCACCAGTTCCTTCCATGTTTTTCTTCTCTCCAGGAACTTTCTTCTTCTTCTCCTTCCCAACAAGAATCTAAAAGAACAAATGAAAGTGATCAAGCCACATCATTCAAAGTGTTTATAAATCAGTACCTTGTTCAAAACACTAAGAACTTCAAGGATTTATTTTTTTTACTAATGAAATGAGCAGTACAAGTGCATGCTAACTAATATAAAATCTTAGCTATTTTCATTAGCTAGGGACAGCTATTTTAATAAATCAAAAGAAAAGATACACATTAGAGATATGTATGTGTAGTTCTCACTTTTAAGAAGTCCAAGAAAGTATCCAAGTTAATTCTAATCATGTATCAGTCACAAACTCATGTAGAAAAACATTTTGTATATTGAAATAAATCTCAGTCATAAATCTGACATGCTTAGGGATTTGAGGGTTAAATTGTGTCCTGATTTTTTTTATAACTTCATATAAACATTACTAGAATGATATCTCAACTATCACATTTGAATTTCCCTCATTCCAACATACATAAAAGAATATCTAGAGATGTGTCTTGAAATCCTTTGAGTATTTAAGGTGATGTAAATGGGATTCAGATGAATTTAACTCTGAGCCTAAAAATGGCCAGTTTTGGAGGTATGTGTTGGGTTATAGTATACATTAGAGTAATGTATTTCTGACAGTAGATGGGGAATTGGGAGGCAAATCCTGTTGCTTTTGTATATGTGTGTGCAGCATCAACACATATACAAAAGGGATAGAGGCTGTATCTCAATGTGCAGTCTGATTGTGATTGCAGATTTAGGCATCTCAAAGTCAAAATAATGTAAAATAAAGAAAGATATGGAAGTGAAATAGCCCCCAAAGAGGAGGAATAGGAGTAGACCAGTTAAGATATTGCAATTTAGCTAGGCCAAGGAGAACTGAAACTACTGCAGAACTAGTCTTGATGTCTCTAACTTCATAGGAAGGGAACAGGAAGTTATTGAAAGTGATAACAAAAGTTGGGTTGAAAATATTTTGCAATTCAGCTAATGTTTTTTAGATTAAAATCAACATAAATAGATGTTGCAACTTTTCTACTGAACATGGATAATCAAGTCCAACACAATTAGAAATAAATTCTATGACTTATCTGGCATGATGACAGGAGAGTGGCTCTATTTTTAGCCATCTCTTTAATATTTCTACTATTAAAAACTGGGAGTTATATCTGAATGACGTAGGAGATGGGATATAATTCTGACGCTGAATCACAGCTTGAAAACCACAGTTAATTCTCATTTTTGGATGTCATTTGGGATTTAAACAGGAAAGAGGAAAAGGAGGAGGGGAGGAGGAAGATCAGTTTATTATCATTCATGTTTTAAACCATCTGAGTTACTGTAATATATTTAGCATCGCCTAAAATTGCAATTAAAATAACTCTCAATTTGGTCCAGATTCATTAGCAGCATCTAAAATTCCTGAATTAGTATAAATAAAATACTGAAATATGTTTCAGATTATTCTAATCAGAATAAGGAAATATATGTTGCATTGAGATACAATCTGGTCACCAGGGAAATGTGTACACAATAAGTGACCACATGATTTCCCCAAAAGCTCTCCACCCATCATCCATCATCCAAGAAGAGAAAATGAAAGTAGGAATCATTTCATAGGGAGAAAAATCATAAAATAAAATAAAAATAAAATTCCCTTCCCTCAATTTCAATCATTTGAAATGCTGCTTGTCACTTTTAAAACCCTAATAATAATAATAATGATGATGATAATAATAATATACATAAGATACCTAAAAAGCTCACCACCCATCATCCGGGAAGAGAAAACGAAAGTAATGTTAAGAATTAAACTCAAAGGAGAAAAATAAAATAACATTTATTTCAATCGATCTCATTTAGATGTGGATTTCAGTAGGCCAGTCTCCATTCCGGGATCTCCCAACCTGCCCTGCCTGCCTGGTCCTTGAACAGCCTTATGGGAGTTGTAATCCAGCACACTGACAGGTCAGGACCCAGGGGAGACAACAAGGGAGGGCGAAGGGGCAAAGCGATCCTAGAAAAAGTAGCGCCGCCCGACCGGCTTATCCCAACCGGCTGGGACGCCTCTTGGACAGCCGGCGCGCCCTGGAAACCCAAACGAGGCCGACCGCGGGCAGCCCCGAAAGGAGCCGGGGAAGCGAAGCCGGGCCGGGAAAAGACGCTCAAGAGCTGCAATTGCTTACCTGCTGCTCGGCCGCCTCCATCCCTCCGTCCACAGGATGAGCCGCTGCCACTTGTCAAGCGCGCCCGGGAGGCAACAAGGAAGCGTTGCCCGCGTGGCTGATGCAACGCGGTGCGCCGGGTTGCGCGCAGCTCTCCGCCCCTCGGCGCCCGAGAGGGACGGCCCTGCCTGGGCGGAGCTTCGGGCGGTGCATGGCCGGCGCCGGGTGGAGGAGATCGGCGGTAACCCGGGGCTTGCCTGGAGGGTCCCCTGTGGATCCCCGCCTTGTGGCGCCCTCCAGCTGGGTAGGAATGGCGTTCCCAGGATCCGCGGGCCGGCAAGCGCTTTTGTGGGTTGCGCTTCTGCGGGCGCCCGGTTGGGTCTTGTCCTCGTTGAAGATTGAGAATCAGCCAACGTGCCAACTGCAGAGAGCGAAAAGTGCCGTGTAGAAACTGGTTGTGTGTCCTAATAAATCTCTGCCAAAGCAAATCAGCTTTACAGTACCTGGAAGTAAGCAGTTCTAAATTAAGTGAGTAGGCTTCGGTAGGGATTGCCTCATTAATGGTTAACACAGCTCTGATTTATTCTGGTTTTGTTTTTTTTTACCACGCGCTGATTTCTAAACAGGTGAGTATAGGTAGTCCTCGACTTACGACCTCAATAGAGCCCCCAATTTTTCTTGCTAAACGAGACGTTCGTTAAGTGAACTTACAAAAGTTCAAAATAACGGCAATGAATTATGCATATATGCTATAATTTTGAAAACCCAAGTTTTTGCACCCCCTGGAATGTCGTCTCACATCCCCAGGGGGTGCGAGCACCCCTGATTGGGAACCCCTGGTTTAGATGGATAGAAAGGGCTGTTCAATCTTGCCCCACAAGATGCAGCAGAGAGTTTGTTTTCTATCTGTCATTGCCTCCATCTACTGGCCACTGGGAGTTTTGCAGTCCAAAACGTATATGACAGGATTAGGATTCCATAATTGTGGACTTCAATTCCAGAATTTCCCAGCACAGGCAGGTACAGTAAATAAGCTATAAAAGTCCAATTTGTTATCCATCATTATTTTCTGGACCACAAAAAATTGGCCTGCTACATCTGAAAGTAAAGATTCCCAGTGTTACCGTTTAAAGCAGACTAGTATTTTTTGAGAGCCAATTTGGTGCAGTGGCTAAAGCACTATGCTAGAAACAGGGAGACTGTGAGTTCTAGTCCTGCCTTGGGCACAAAACCAGCTGGGTGACATTGGATCAATCACTTTCTCTCATCCCTAGGAAAGAGGCAATGGCGAACCACTTCCGAGAAAGATTGGTCCAGTTTTCATGATTCAACCTTTTGACCCCTTTGGCCTGGATAATTGAGACTTCATCGACACACTTCCGAGAAGCCTTGCCCAGAAAACTTGGCAAGTCCAGGCAGAAAATTAGACAAGCAGGGATTTGTCTAGACCAGGGATCTTCAAACCTGGCCCTTTTATGACGTGGACCAACTCCCAGAATTCCTCAGCCAGCATGCCTGGCTGAGGAATTCTGGGAGTTGAATCCACAAGTCATAAAAGGGCCAAGTTTGAAGACCCCTGGTCTAGGCAGTCTCCAAGAATTGGACACGATTGAATGGAAGAAAAAGAATGTGGTGTTCAGTTAGTATAGATAAGGGGTAGGCAAACTTGGCTCTTTAATGACTCGTAGACTTCAACTCCCAGAATTCCTGAGCCAGCATGGCTCAGCTTGGAAACCTCTCCCTTTCCCCTCAGCATGGCTGGCTCAGGAATTCTGGGAGTTGAAGTCCATGAGTCATAAAAGAGCCAAGGTTGCCTACCCCTGGTATAGGTAGTCCATGGCTTATGACCATAATTGAGTCTAAGCAGGTCACCATGTGATTTTACAACCTTTTTTGCAGTGGTCGGTAAGCAAGCAGGCAGTTGTTAAGTGAATCCATTTTCTATAGTGGGCATTTTTTGCCAAAACCCAGAAGTAAATCTCAGTTTCGGGCAAAAAAAAAGAAAGAAAAAAGAGTCATAAATCACAGTCACACAACTGCAGAAAGCTGCAAACTGCTGTAAACATGGAGCAGCTGCTGAGCACCCAAAATGTGATCACGTGACCACAGGATTATGCAGCTTTGGCTGTTGGAACTTTGAATTTGGGTCATAAGTAGTCCTGTTGGAACTTTGAATGGTCGCTAAATGACCGGTCATAAACCAAGGACTACCAGTATTCTAAATAACCAGCCACCTCTGCAAGGGAGGTGAAAGATGTATGTGTATGTGTCATATTCCTTTTTTACAAAGAAGGTAGAACATGGATTACAATGCCACACCCATCTTCTTGCAGATTTTGAATCCTTACTCATCCCTGGAGTGCTGCCTCTTCTTTCTTTCCCAGTCGAAATGTGGAATTCTGCTCTTTTTCCTTCTACCTTGTGAAGAAAAGAAATTGCTTTCAAAAAACGGGCAGGAAGAGGGGGAAATTATGAATGTTAATGTTTGGGGGCTAAAATGTGAGGGTATAATGGCACCTTTAAGGCAAATGTGCTACTCCTGTCTGGGTATCAGAATACCAGAGTTGGAAGGAACCTTGGAGGTCTTCTAGTCTGACCCCCTGCTGAGGCAGGAAACCCTATTTCAAACAAATTAAAACCTCCAGTGTTGGAGTATCCACAGCTTCTTGAGGCAAATCGTTCCACTGTTTTATTGTTCTCACTGTCAGGAAATTTATCCTTAGTTCTAAGTTTGTTCTAAATTTGTCCTCTCCCTGTATACAGAGTGACAACTTCAGGTTGTTTCACTTATGGGCTAAAAATGAGATGAAGACAATATTGTGCTGCTAACGAGTTGCACAGAAATTTTATAGCAATTTGATATTGCTGCAATATCCAAGCATGTGATGAGGGACTGATAATAGATTAGATGCTTTTGTCTAACTCATGGAGTGAGTCACATCTGTACGAGTTGTGAAGTAGACAATATCACAATGCATTGGTCAACAGTAACCCAAAAGCAAATAGCATTGTCATTAATCCAAACTAAATTAGATAAATTAAGAAGTAAGAACCAAGTTTTAAAGTTTTTTTAAAGTTGCACTTTAAAAACTTTAAATATGGAAATAGGCAGTGTTCATTTAAAGTGTGCAAATACTGTAGGTACCTAATATTAGAAATTGCTATTTCACTCAAAACTGTTTAGTTATGATTGTGGAACCAGAAAAATATTATAAGCATAAAAGTGATTCTGTAGATTAATCATTTTTATAGTATGCTCACTTTTAATGAAAATCTGCATAATTATTTTCTTTTTTCCTATGTTATCTCTGTTCTGATTATACTTATGGAAATGTGATTTTATGTTTGTTGAATCTAATATAGCACAACAGTTTTTCAAGAATTTTGGGTTTTTTTGAGAAAGCAACTTACATATAAAAAAACACAAGAATCAACTAATCAAATCTTCTCCTAAATTAAATTCTTCCTTTTCCGTCCAGATATGAGACTCTTACACTCAGAGTCAAAAATCTTTTTTTCTTTCGGCATCTAGACAGGCAATAATACCTCTATGTTACAAGAAAAAATGTTTTTTACTCAGGCTCAGCATGGTAATTCAGATTTGGATTGAAAAAGGACTATTTTCTTCCCTTTCCCTCCCCCTCCTCTTCCCCTTCCTTCCTTCCTTCCTTCCTTCTTAAAGAAATATTAAAGGAATTGTGTGGATTTTAGAACTGAGTATATTGTGAACAAATCTGACAGAGCCAAAATAGTATTTTGCCAGGAGATGGCAGCAAACTTACATGTTTCAAAAACAATGGCTTTTTTATATATATACATATATGTACATATATATATACACACATACACATGTATATAGCGATATATTGATATATATACTGATTGTTTTACATCAGGAAGATTGTGCATGATTTAAATAGAAAGTAGATGCTGTTGTTTGATTCTTCTCAGAAGTAGGAAAAAATAAAGAGGTCTAAGACAGCCCTTATGCTAGCAGCTCTGGAGCCAATGTATATTGCAAAATTTTATCAAATCAAATTTATTAAACCTATAACCTATAACAAATTAATTATAAACTTTTTTGTGAGATACTACAGCAAAGAGCTATAGGACACCATGTGAGACTGGGATCACAGGAAGTAGGGATTAGACTTTTCTTTGATCCTGATAAAAGTCTCTCCATCCAAATCCTACTTTTTCCATCTGGATCCTAGTACAGGGATGGAGAATCTGGATTGTAGTTTCTATTCCTGGACTCCACCAGTCAACATTCTGTAACTGATGGAGTCCGTAACAAACCCTCCCTGCCTGACTGGTTGGGGCAGGACAATGTAGTGAGAAAAAGACAGTTCCACAGGTAACTTGGTCCCATGCTACGTAGGGTTTTAAAAGTCATAATCAAAACCCTGAATTCAAGTCAGAAGCAAACTGGCACCCAATGCAGCTCACACAGTAAAAGTTTTATATGTGTCATCCTTGGGGTGCTCAAGATTGCTCACACAGCTTCATTTTTGATACTAGCTGAAGCTTCCAGATACTTTTCAAGGATAGCCCTCTAGAGTGGATTGCAACTAATACAATTATCCTGTATCTGTGCCTTAGAAATTATGGACTTTAGACTATTATATGTTGACTATAAAAGATCACCTCAATGAGAAAAAAAACTATTATATATTGAGTGCATGAATGCTATTTATTTATGTATAAAAATGATTTCCCATTAATTTCTGGGACACACACAAGTATGCATTTATGCCCATTTCTATGCACAGCTGTGATATTTATACAGTCCACCCAGCATGTGGCACCAGGGGAATAAAAAAAATAGCCCAGTTTGTCTAAGAAAAACCACAGCTCGCGAGCAGAGAAGGAGCAGCGTTTTGTATAGGTGAAATGTCCTGGGTCAAATCCTTGGGTACAGACTGACACAAGTACGAGACTGTATCTGTTTCTCCTACTTGGGGATCTGGTTTGTTTGGTCTCGTGTTAAATTTACTTAAAAATTGTGGTTGGAAAGATCGACTGGAATTAGAACGTTACGAAGTTCAGATTCTTCTTAAAACCAACTGAAAAGAAGCCAGCCATGAAAATACAATCCAAGGTAATTACAGTGTGAAAAGTGGAAATTATTGTGCCAGAAAAAGGCCAAGAACTTGAAATGGGAGTAATGAGATGTGAAAAATGGAATAAAAGATTACAAAATCAGTATGGCCTATACAGTTTTGAAGACACTCCATCCCCTAGGAATGGTAACTATTTCCAGGGTTAAATTCAATTTATACATCCTAGAAAAAAAAATTCTCTTCTAGCAAGTGAAACCCATTTAAGTGCATAAAAGCAAATTGATGTTTCTAATTGGCCTTTCCAGAATGTGGATATCATCAGGAGATTCAGAAATAGGAATTGATGGCAGATTGGCTTTTCAAACCCAACAATTAGTTGGTACAATTACAAGATTTTTGGCATAAGGAAATTAATTACTTCCATATATGTAATATTTCAACAATTTAATCTGAGATTTATAATCTCTTGGTTTGGAAATATTAAAATTAAATGGGGGGAGAGACAGAAGGTTCTAGAAAACCCACAGAGTAATCTGAAAAATGGAGTCACTGTGGGAGTTTTATTCTCAGACTAAGCACAACTTTCTTAACTGCAGTGAAAAAGAAAAAAAGCAGAGCGAAGCTAAGAGATTGTGGTATAATGTGGTATAATGTGGAGCCATGGTGGTGCAGTTAAGAGCCATGGTAGCACAGTGGTTACAATGCAGTTATCATGGTTCTGTCTGATTAAACTCTTCAGAGAACTTCAAGGCATTGTTTACCTTAAAGAATATTGGAGTAGCAACACATCAGCAGTACATAGTCCAAGCCAAAATCTGACTTCCCCTCCCCTAAGCACATACTATCAAAGCACAATTCCCTCCTCTAACTAACAGTCATAAATCACATTCTCCAATTAGTTTGAAATGCTGGCTTTCCCGCCAGTTCTTCATCCCTGCCATGTCTTATCATCTCTTATTACAAAAAACCTTGGTTCCCACCCTTATACAACTTTGTTATGTCTAACTAAACTCCCAAGCACATTCCTCCTCCTCCCCCCCCCCCAGTATCATCTAATTCTAACTCTAAGAGTAAAACATAAAAATAGAGGAAAATGGCTGCATCTCCATATATTGTCAAAGCAAGAACATTCGATGTTAGCAGCGTTGACAGCAGTATTGCAGGCTAATTCTGCTGCCTGCCAGCAGTTCGGCAGTTCGATTCTCACCAGCTCAAGATTGATTCAGGTTTCCATCCTTCCAAGGTCAGTAAAATGAGGACCCAGACTGTTGGGGGCAATGGGCTGACTATAAACTGCTTAGAGAGGGCTGTAAAGCACTGCAAAGTGGTATATGAGTCTAAGTGCTATTGCTGTTGCTATCTCATAGAGCAAGGGTTTCCACCCTGCGGACTTGTGGACCTCAGCTCCCAAAATTCCTCAGCCAGCATGATTTTTCCCAGCAAGAGCAACCCCAGAAGATAGGAAAAGTGACTGATCCAAGGTCAACAGAAAAATATTGTCTCCTCTTTCCTTAATCTTTTGGGAAAGATTGGGAGTGGGATGGCTCAGTGGTTAAAGACCCCGAGCTTGTCACCTGGAAAGGTGACAGCCCAGGTTCGAGACAACAGAATGCACAGCAGGATGAACTCCCATTACTTGCCCAAGCTCCTTGCCCACCCAGCAGTTTGAAAGCATGCAAATGCGAGTAGATAAATAGGTACCACTTTGGTGGGAAGGTAACAGAGTTCTATGCTCCTTTGGCTTTTAGTCATGCTAGCCATATGATCACGGAAGTGTCTTTGGACAATGCTGGCTCCCTTGACTAAGAAACAGAGATGAGTATTCCCCCTTAGAGTCAGACAAGGCTGGACAGAGGAAACCTTTATCTGGGATAGATTCAGATTTCTGGATATGCCATGCCTCATTTCTAGCTTTGAATTCTTTTACCATTCTAGAATATAGGACTCAACCCAGATCCCAAACACACAAATTCACAGGCCACATCATTTTGTTATGATTGTTGTCTGCATAAATGCTATATACAGTAAAAAAAAGAACAACGGGTTGAATTAGACCAGGGATGAGAGGAGAGATGATTAAGACCAAACTGTATATTATACTGCACACCAAATGCGTGCCATGGATTTATGTTCTAAATGAAAAGCAGCTTTAGAGGAATGCACTTTTAAGTATGTGTGTGTTTAGGGACAGATTCAGTTCTTTCTCTCATGAACTATTCTGCTGCTCACACTCGTTTTCCCTTTATAGAGGATGCCAGAAGAGTGTTCACAAGCAAGATGCAGCATCTGGAACCCCCAAAGATAAAAATAGCTGGAAGGAAAAATCACAGTGGAAAAAACAGATGTATAAATTACACAGGCTGCTGACCAGATCTTTACTTGTTTTTTGTTTATTTAATTTTTTTTTTAAAAGCCCTGCTGAGGCTTCATTGTACACATTTATGCCACATGTAGTTTGACTCCTTCTGTACATCCCTTGTTCTTCTTTAGCTGACCCCATTCCAAGCTTCTAAGAATGGTTGAGGAATTCTGTGTTCTACCTCCCACACTGATGGCAGCATGTCTTCTTGTCTTCCTTCATTTAGGCTGAACCAGCTTCTGGCAGGTCACTTCTCAACAACTTTCCTTACTCCAAGCGTTTCAGCTCCCATCCTAACCGAGACCAGAGACACTGAACTGCAGTCTCAGGTAGGTTGATGGGACCCAGAACTCTGATAAGACTTCGTGTTGATACTTGTCTCAGGGCTCCTTTTGGTGGGCTGTCATTTGTGCCTCTAATAATACAAGGCTGTATGGTGGCATTGTGGGAACTGAAATAGCAGCTTTCCAGAGAAGGACTCATTGCTGCTATTTTCACAGGTAAACTAAATGGAAACCTACAAAGACGCCAATGGGCACAACAAACAGGCTAATTTTGATGCCACTTTCAAAACTTGCACAGCCCAACAACTCATCTGCCCGCTGCACAGATTGGAATCCACCTACGAAATCCCCTCCAAGATCCTTCCAAATATATCTTTCACAACTGATAAGAACCTCTGGTGTTCTCGGGTTCTAAAATTTAAATTGGCAATGACAGCCATGCCATAAGAGTTTGAATTAACCTTCTGCCATGGTCACTAACTTCACAGGATTATTCTGAAGATCAAAAACGACAAGATGACCACATAGCCATTTTGATCACTCTTGAAACAGAGCAGAGTAAGAATTCTGTAGAACTAGTTGAACTTCTGTCAACATGAGTTGTTCCAGTTATAAGTCATAAATTTCCATGCTGCGTAAGAACTGCCACAGTGTTTTTATAAGATGACTGATCACATATATTATTCTCCTTTATCCCCTTCCATTTTAAAGTAGTGCCTTGTCTGTGCACTTTTTGTTGTAATCTATTTTTCTGAGTAAAAACCCTTAGGAACTCTTGTCTCTCCAACCTCACCAATGAAAAACTCAGCATTTTAAATTAACAAAGGAAGAATAAAAATAAAAGAAAGGGAAGAAAATATTTCTTTATTGGAAAACATCTGTTTGTCTTTAATGTGGTATAAAAATTTGCAAGGCATCACTAAGCTATGCCTTTTGCATTTATAGTTCCACTTTATTTTCCATCCATCTATAGGAATTTTGCTGCAAATACCACAACTGTGTTTGTAGATGGAGTTTGTTTTCACTCTGACCTAAATTTCAGCAAGAATTAGGAAACCAAATTAAAGAAAAGCATCTACAGAATGGCACATCTGTTGAAGCTGCCTGAGGACATTTGCATGATAAATGTTTACATGTTTTCGGACATGGGAATTCTGCAGCCAAGCGGGATGTCCCTGACTCTGCGTGTCAGTGCCCAGCTTGTTTTCTCAGCTCATAGCTGTTGGATTGTTGTCTCCAAATTCTGTGGAGAAAGCAAAAAGTTCAGTCTTGTTTGTTCAAGGGGGCCACAAAATGCATCTCAACAGTAGAACCACTTTAAGCATTTCTTATGTGGTCAATCATATTGAGAATATTGCTGTGAGGCAAGACATACAATTTCAAAATTTGTTTTGCTGGGTTTAACTTAAAATTCACATGAGACCTATAAAATGACTAAAAGACAAGGAACAACCCATCTATTCACACGTCCCTTCTTGAATCAGCAGCAATTAGATCCACCTTTATTCCATTCTTATTTTCATTTACGTAAACATTTGAATGTAATATAATATCTGTGTGGCACAGTACTGCAGGCTAACTCACTGCTCACTCCAGGAGTTCGATTCTGAACGACTCAAGATTGACTCAGCCTCCCATCCTTCTGAGGTGAGTAAAATGAGGACCCAGAGAGGGCTGTAAAGCACTATGAAGCATATATAAATCTAATTGTTATTGCTATTGCTATATCACAAAGTTAAACATTAAAATACAAACTAACATAAAAAGGGAAAGGAGAAGGGAATAGCAAAACAAATTTAAAGGGACCAAAAAATTAACAAATTTATAACAAAGATGACCTCCAACTTTCTTTTAGAGATAATAACAATTCCAACAACCTATGTCTCAATTTAAGCAAATAATACCAATATCTTAAAATACTAATAACCAACTTTCTAAAATACCCATATTCATAAAATCTTCTTCTCTTAATTTTAATCCAAGAGGTAATAAATTGTCAAATGTGAATAACCTTATATTTAAAAGGCCACAATGTTTCTCTAATTCAATCCAATCTAATCCTTAAATCCCAAAGTTAAAAGGTGATTTTTCTTCTTGTCTTGCAAGAAATCTAACCGGTCTCCAAGTCACAAGAAATTTAGTCAAATTACTATCTCTAAGCAATCAATTTTACCATCTCAGCTAGCACCAGGATGTAAAGCTTTTTTTAAAAAAAAATAAATAAATTCACATATTGCACGTGTGATAGCCACAGCAAATTAGTGGAAGATGCTTCAGCTTTCTCTTTTCTTATTAAGGCCATAACCCAAGATATACTTTCTATGAAATGTGTTTCTGTAAGACAATGCTTAGGATTATGCTCTGGACATGTAGATGTTTGTGGTCACATTTTGTGATCCGAAATGATAGCAAGAGCAATAGATTTATATATTGCTTCACAGTGCTTTACAGCAGTCTCTAAGCCAGTGGTTCTCAACCTGTGGGTCGGGACCCCATTTGGGGTCGATCGACCATTTCACGGGGGTTGCCAAGCAAGGCTGTCCGCCATTTTTTTTGTCCATTTTTTTTGTCCGCCATTTTTTTCCCTTTTCCGGCGGGTGCCTTACCTTCCTTGGGCTGGGCCAGCTGGTGGTTGGCCTGCTCTGTCTCTGCCGCTTGCCAGCTACGCCTCTGCCGGCACAGGGGGTGGAACCACGCATGCGCGGTGCTCCCGGGCAGGGAAAGTCCTCGACTTACGACCGGTTGGGTAGTCCTCGACTTATGACCGGTTTAGTCCTCGACTTACGACCGTTTTAGTCCTCGACTTATGACCTGTTGGGGGTCGCGGCATTAAAAAGGTTGAGAACCACTGCTCTAAGCGGTTTACAAATGTCAGTATATTGCCCCCAACAATCTGGGTGCTCATTTTACCAATCTCGGAAGGATGGAAGGCTGAGTCAACCTTGAGCTGGCCAGGATCGAGCTCCCGGCAGTGGAATGCAGAGTTAGCCTGCAGTACTGCATTCTACCATTGCGCCACCATGGCTCCTGATGTCAGTAGAAAAGTTCAGATCAAATTCATATAATCTCATTGATTTAGACTAACTGTATATTATATACATTGTATACATATTACCATATTTACAAAATGACATGTTTATAGCTTTGGAAAGGAGTAGCTCTCAGATTAATAAATGATCCGAGTTCTGTTGCCAGGATAAATAGGAAACAGAGCTCATATGGTCCTATTGTAGCATTGCATTGCATATCAGCACGCTAAAAGCTTCAGACATCTTGTTTGCTTTAACTCATACAGAGTTTTCACATTCTTGTCCACCATCTTTGATGCTGATCAGAAAAACTACAAGTGGTTGGAGAGGTTAAATGCTACATATGGTAGATAGTTAATATAGCCATAATGCTCTTTCCTTTTGGGATTATTATGTAAAGTACATCAAAGGAGACGTAAATAATCAGCCAAAGAAATTAAAGGCAAAAGATAGGAAATCAAATGGAACCAATCATAGCTTTCTTGTTCCTCTTAACGCATTCACCGAGGATGTTCCTTGCAAGAACGTTCTCCTGGCGCAAGAAAGCTGCCTCCATAATATGGGAGACATCTGGCCCAATTCCCGTTGAAACCATCAGAACATAATCCAACCAAGACCTTGCCAAATACTGATAGGAAAGCTTGTGGAGTTGAAATCAAGACTGTAGGACAAGACACCACAAAGAATTCATCAGATCAATCATCCAGGTCGTGCTTCTTAAAATCAATGAAGAAAGATGCTTTATGTTAGTAGGCTTTCTCTTTGCTTACTTTATTAAGTTTTTACTGTTTACTATAGTGGGAACTGCAATATCATGACATGCATGATCAAATTCTCATGTTAGATGGTAGCAATACAGGTTATTCATGTTAGGTTGTAATCATCTAGCATAGAAAGTATAAGACATAAAATTCTTCAAATTCCACATAGTGTTGTCCTTCAAGTTTCTTCTGCTATTCTTCTGCATGCTAGTGCAGCTCTTTTAATCTGTCCCAGGCCTAACAATTATTGCCCAACTCATTTAATGGTTGTAACCATTCATTTCATAGCCACTTAAATCCTAAAATCCTTTGGTGCTTAGCCACGTCTCGGTGGAACTGGATGCAGAGAAATCCCAGAATTTCCTACAGAGACTAGATGCCTGGGAATTCAATCGTTAGATAATGTGATCCCCAGTAGGTTTTCTATTAAAGGCTGCTAGAGCAGTTAAAAATCACATCCCTTTTATCTCAGCATTCCTTACATTTCTTACTGTCTCACTAACATATCAGTCTTTGAGATGAGCATCTGTATTAAACTGAAATATTTTCATTTGCATTTTCAGCGTAGCCAGGGGCATTTGCAAGGGGGCAAATGGTGGAATAGGAATTGTGATGTGAGATTGTGGCAGAAGCCCCCACCCTTTTTATAAATACATTGTGTGATGTAACACACATGTACATAAGGACTAAAGTCTAAGAAGATAATAGCAATAGCACTTAGATTTATATACCACTTCATAGTACTTTACAACCCTCTCTAAGCAGTTTACAGAGTCAGCATAGTTCCCCCAACAAACTGGGTCCTCATTTTACTTATCTCAGAAGGATGAAAGGCTGAGTCAACTCTGAGCCGGTCAGGATCGAACTGCTGGCAGTTGGCAAAGTAGTCTGCAATACTGCAGTCTAACCACTGTGCCACCACAACTCCTCAGCGATAACCATTACTGACCGATAAACCAGATGGCCTGTAAACGTTAAGATGTCTTGTTGTGTGGGTATGAGTGTAGGTGTGGATATATGGGTATATATGTGTCTATGCATGCTCATAGGCCTTCAAGTCAGTGTTAACTCCCTGGAATTCCCTGGATAAATCCTTCAGTTTTCTTGACAGGATTTCAGAAGTGGTTTGCCATTGTTTGTTTTCTAGGGCTGAGAGAGAGTGACTGGCCCAAAGTTGGTTTCATGTTAAAGGCAGAACTAGAGTTCATGGTCCTTGTCATAGTATTATGTTTGTTGTTGATTGATTGATTGACTGATTGATCTGGGTGCTACCTAATTTCCAAATAACTCTGATATGATTTCAGAAGTATTAATATGATACCTGTTTCGACACTGAGAGAAAATTTGGATTTTGAAGACCCCTTTAATTGTAATGTGAGCTAATTCTTTAGAGTTGACTTCTAGAGACTTTTTAAAAAGCTTACCAGTTCAGTATTAATATATGGAGTAAGATTAAACGGGGGGGGGGGGGGGGGAGGCAAAGGCACTGCAATTAATCAAGTGAGCAGGAACATATTTTGTTTCTCATCACAAACTATTCATCACGGAGAAAGTAATCTTCTGTTTAGTTTTCAATATACATTTATAAATCTGATTGTGTCTGGGGCCTGTTTTCTTGATTCATAGACACAGGAATAAATTCAATTGTTGTGAATATTTTTACTAAGGTGGAGTATAACAGAGAATCAATCACAGATCAGTGGTGTGAATAATAGAATAACAAAGAGAATGTGGAAGCTGCTCAGAATGGTGTGGCCCCCTCGCCATGACCAACTCACTGCAGCCTAATCACTGCGTCCAATGTTCCAATATCTCAGGAGTTGCCACAAAGAAGAGGAAGTCAAGCTATTTTCCAAAGCGCCTGAAGGCAGGACAAGAAGCAACGGATGGAAACTAATCAAGGAGAGAAGCAACCTAGAACTAAGGAGAAACTTCCTGACCGTTAGAACAATTAACCAGTGGAACAACCTGCCTCCAGAAACGATGAATGCTCCAACACTGGAAGTTTTTAAGAAGAGATTGGACAGTCATTTGTCTGAAATGGTATAGGGTTTCCTGCCTGAGCAAGGGGATTGGACTAGATGACCTCCAAGATCCCTTCCAACTTTATTATTGTTATTATTATAACTTGCTGAGGGACAATTCGCCACGGGACAAGAATTACACTAATGTCGAACGTGGAATAGAATCATGAAAGAAAGGATGCAAAAGGAGGAACAAAATGAAATGTGAATGACAAAAATTAAATCGATCTACATTTTAAATTGAGTTGTTGAATTGTCTTGCAGTGAGTTGTCCTGCAGTGAGCTGGCCACGTCAAGTCGTCTCGTGGAAAGTTGGCCACGGCAAGTTGGCCGCAGCGAGTTGGCCGCACCAAGTTGCCCCATTCCAGCTCAGAACAGAATAAAAATAATTATCTAACAAAATGTCACAGAAGCCTGTATGGAGTTACACTAATAGGTAGCATAACTGATGTTTGGAGAGAAATGTTAAAATATGTCTCAAACGTTCCTGGTTACTATGTTAAAATTTCATACTAAATTTTATACAATATGCAGTATATTGCTTCTTAGTGTAAACTACACACACACACACACTTGTATATCCATCTATCCATACAGACAGTCCGCGACCATTATTTACTGATAACAGCATGTATTTAGGACAGCTGCAGCATCCCAAGGACATGTGGTCACCATTTATGACGGTCCCAGCCAATGGGGGAAGCTGGATTCGCTTAACAACCATGTGATTCACTTAACAACTGCAGTCATTTGCTTAACAACCAGGGCAAAAAGGACATAAAATTGGGTGCGACTCACTTAACAACTGCCTTGCTTAGCCATGGAAACTTTGGTACCAATCATAGCGCTACGTCAAGGACTACTCGTATTTTGATCTTTCGTATTTTCACATTTCATTTCCAGGTGAACTTGTCATTTCTTTCAAAATAAAATTCCCCTTCCCGTTTTGATTATGGCATTTATATATAGGCAGACATGAGCCCACGTTTATGTGTCCATGGATAGAGGGAAACGCAAATACGTATTCTCTTCTGTAAAAAAAAAAAAGGGAATAGTAGCTGCTCTTCCTTCGCTTGGCCTTCTCTTTGATCAGTCTGTAGGTGGAGCTCTTTTTCAGCAAATTCTTACTTTCTTTTACATGAAAAATAAATTTAACATCATTTGTCATATGAAAGAATGCTATACCTCCTATGAATAAAAGGACTGGATCTCATCACTTTGAAGCCAATGTCTGCATTCCTCTCAGTTTTAAAACATCTGGACTATGCACACAGAGCATTAGAGTAAATATAGAGTACGCATAATATACACTGATGTAGTGGTTAAGGCACCAGGCTACAGAGTGGGAGACTGGGAGTTTTAGTCCTTCTATGGGCACAAAGCCAGCTGGGTAGCCTTAATAATAATAATAAAGTTGGAAGGGACCTTGGAGGTCATCAAGTCCAACCCCCTGCTCAGGCAGGAAACCCTATACCATTTCGGACAAATGGCTGTCCAGTTTCTTCTTAAAAACTTCCCGTGTTGGCGCGTTCACTGCTTCTGGAGGCAGGTTGTTCCACTGGTTGATTGTTCTGTCAGGAAGTTTCTCCTTAGTTCTAGGTTGCTTCTTGAACCAGTCTTGAACCAGTCTCTCACTCTCTCAATCCTAGAAAGGAGGTAATCAATTCAAGGTGGTGAACATATTGATACTCCTACCTTCCCCCCCCACACACACACACATACACAACAACAATCCCGTGAGTTGGTTTGGGCTGACAAAAAGTGACTGGCTCAAAGTCAGCCAGCCGGGTTTCATGCCTAAGGTGAGACTAGAACTCATACTCTCTTGTGTTCTAGGCCAGCCCCTTAAGCACTACAACTAACTGGTTCTCCAATGATTTCACCCTTTGATTGATTGATTCACTGAGTGACTGATCAAATGTATACAGTACCCAACTCACTATCTATCATACTATACAAGCAAATGGGACAGTTGTTAAATGCAGAAGATTGAACAAAGGAAGAAGACATATACTGTATGTATTTAATTTGCATCCCACTTTTCTGCCTTTGAATTCAAGATGGTGCAGCTTAGAAACAACAACAACAATAAAATAATAATAAAGTTGGAAGGGACCTTGGAGGTCATCTAGTCCAATCTCCTGCTCAGGCAAGAAGCCCTATACCATTTCAGACAAATGGTTGTCCAGTCTCTTCTTAAAAACTTCCAGTGTTGGAGCATTCACCGCTTCTGGAGGCAGGCTGTTCCACTGGTTAATTGTTCTAACAGTCAGGAAATTTCTCCTTAGTTCTAGACTGCTTCTGTCTTTGATTAGTTTCCATTTGTTGCTTCTTGTCCTGCCTTCAGGTGCTTTGGAGAATAAGTTGACCCCCCCTCTTTTTTGTGG
The DNA here is from genome assembly GCF_001527695.2 of Protobothrops mucrosquamatus. Classification (NCBI taxonomy): domain Eukaryota; kingdom Metazoa; phylum Chordata; class Lepidosauria; order Squamata; family Viperidae; genus Protobothrops; species Protobothrops mucrosquamatus. The sequence continues at coordinate 413,525 of NW_015386852.1, read as the reverse complement.
CAGCCCCTGAGATATTGGAACACTGCTATCATGTCACCCCTAGTCCTTCTCTTCATTAGAGTAGACATACTCAATTCCAGCAACCGTTCCTTATATGTTTTAGACTCCAGTGGCCTAATCATCTTTGTTGCTCTTCTCTGTACGCTTTCTAGAATCTCAACATCTTTTTTACATTGTGGTGACCAAAACTGGATGCAGTATGCCAAGTGTGGCCTTATCAAGGCATTGTAAAGTGGTATTAACACTTCACCTGATCTTGATTCTATCCCTGTTGATGCAGCCTAGCACCGTGTTGGCTTTTTTGGCAGCTGCAGCACACTGCTGGCTCATATTTAAGCATCATTGAGTCAATGTCATTTCCATCTGATTTCTGTTTCCATGCCAGTTTCTCCTGTGTGCATTTTTGTACATGATTGATTATGCACCATCACATCATTTTCATCTTCTAGTGACCACAAAGATATTTTCCATAATGATTGTTCCTAACCGGGTCCTTCAAGTCTCTCAACAGTGCAGCCATTGTCACTGTAACTGAGTCCATCCACCTTTCTCCTGGTCACCCATCTCCTTCCTTCCACCTTTGATTAAAACCTTCTCCAGAGAGCTAGGATTTTTTGCATAATGTGTCAAAGTATGATAATTAGAGCCTGGTCATTTATGCCTCGAGTNGTGAATGCTCCAACACTGGAAGTTTTTAAGAAGAGACTGGACAGCCATTTGTCCGAAATGGTATAGGGTTTCCTGCCTGAGCAGGGGGTTGGACTAGATGACCTTCAAGGTCCCTTCCAACTTTACTATTATTATTATTATTATTATTATTATTATTATTATTATTATTATTATTATTATTATTATTATTATTATTAATAAATGATCCGAGTTCTGTTGCCAGGATAAATAGGAAACAGAGCTCATATGGTCCTATCGTAGCATTGCATTGCATATCAGCACGCTAAAAGCTTCAGACATCTTGTTTGCTTTAACTCATATAGAGTTTTCACATTTTTGTCCACCATCTTTGATGCTGATCAGAAAAACTACAAGTGGTTGGAGAGGTTAAATGCTACATATGGTAGATAGTTAATATAGCCATAATGCTCTTTCCTTTTGGGATAATTATGTAAAGTACATCAAAGGAGACGTAAATAATCAGCCAAAGAAATTAAAGGCAAAAGATAGGAAATCAAATGGAACCAATCACAGCTTTCTTGTTCCTCTTAACGCATTCACCGAGGATGTTCCTTGCAAGAGCTTTCTCCTGGCACAAGAAAGCTGCCTCCATAATATGGGAGGCATCTGGCCCAATTCCCGTTGAAACCATCAGAACATAATCCAACCAAGACCTTGCCAAATACTGATAGGAAAGCTTGTGGAGTTGAAGTCAAGACTGTAGGACAAGATGCCACAAAGAATTCATCAGATCAATCATCCAGGTTGTGCTTCTTAAAATCAATGAAGAAAGATGCTTTATGTTAGTAGGCCTTCTCTTTGCTTACTTTATTAAGTTTTTACTGTTTACTATAGTGGGAATTGCAATATCATGACATGCATGATCAAATTCTCATGTTAGATGGTAGCAATACAGGTTATTCATGTTAAGTTGTAATCACCAAGCATAGAATGTATAAGATATAAAATTCTTCAAATTCCACATAGTGTTGTCCTGCAAGTTTCTTCTGCTATTCTGCATGCTAGTGCAGCTTTTTTAATCTGTCCCAGGCCTAACAATTATTGCCCAACTCATTTAATGGTTATAACCATTCATTTCATAGCCACTTAAATCCTAAAATCCTTTGGTGCTTAGCCACGTCTCGGTGGAACTGGATCCAGAGAAATCCCAGAATTTCCTACAGAGACTAGATGCCTGGGAATTCAATCATTAGATAATATGATCCCCAGTAGGTTTTCTATTAAAGGCTGTTAGAGCAGTTAAAAATCACATCCCTTTTATCTCAGCATTCCTTACATTTCTTACTGTCTCACTAACATATCAGTCTTTGAGATGAGCATCTGTATTAAACTGAAATATTTTCATTTGCATTTTCAGTGTAGCCAGGGGCATTTGCAAGGGGGAAAATGGTGGAATAGGAATTGTGATGTGAGATTATGGCAGAAGCCCCCACCCTTTTTATAAATATATTTCGTGATGTAACACACATGTACATAAGGAATAAAGTCTAAGAAGATAATAGCAATAGCACTTAGATTTATATACCACTTCATAGGACTTTACAGCCCTCTCTAAGCAGTTTATAGAGTCAGCATAGTTCCCCCAACAAACTGGGTCCTCATTTTACTTATCTCAGAAGGATGAAAGGCTGAGTCAACTCTGAGCCGGTCAGAATCGAACTGCTGGCAGTTGGCAAAGTAGTCTGCAATACTGCAGTCTAACCACTGTGCCACCACAACTCCTCAGCGATAACCATTACTGACCGATAAACCAGATGGCCTGTAAATGTTAAGATGTCTTGTTGTGTGGGTATGAGTGTAGGTGTGGATATATGGGTATATATATGTGTCTATGCATGCTCATAGGCCTTCAAGTCAGTGTTAACTCCCTGGAATTCCCTGGATAAATCCTTCAGTTTTCTTGACAGGATTTCAGAAGTGGTTTGCCATTGTTTGCTTTCTAGGGCTGAGAGAGAGTGTGACTGGCCCAAAGTTGGTTTCATGTTAAAGGCAGAACTAGAGTTCATGGTCCTTGTCATAGTATTATGTTTGTTGTTGATTGATTGATTGACTGATTGATCTGGGTGCTACCTAATTTCCAAATAACTCTGATATGATTTCAGAAGTACTAATAGGATACCTGTTTCAACACTGAGAGAAAATTTGGATTTTGCAGACCCCTTTAATTGTAATGTGAGCTAATTCTTTAGAGTTGACTTCTAGAGACTTTTTAAAAAGCTTACCAGTTCAGTATTACTATATGGAGTAAGATTAAGCAGGGGGGGGAGACAAAGGCACTGCAATTAATCAAGTGAGCAGGAACATATTTTGTTTCTCATCACAAACTATTCATCACAGAGAAAGTAATGTTCTGTTTAGTTTTCAATATACATTTATAAATCTGATTGTGTCTGGGGCCTGTTTTCTTGATTCATAGACACAGGAATAAATTCAATTGTTGTGAATATTTTTACTAAGGTGGAGTATAACAGAGAATCAATCACGGATCAGTGGTGTGAATAATAGAATAACAAAGAGAATGTGGAAGCTGCTTAGAACGGTGTGGCCCCCTTGCCATGACCAACTCACTGCAGCCTAATCACTGCGTCCAATGTTCCAATATTTCAGGAGTTGCCACGAAGAAGAGGGAGTCAAGCTATTCTCCAAAGCACATGAAGGCAGGACAAGAAGCAATGAATGGAAACTAATCAAGGAGAGAAGCAACCTAGAACTAAGGAGAAACTTCCTGACAGTTAGAACAATTAACCAGCGGAACAACCTGCCTCCAGAAGCGGTAAATGCTCCAACACTGGAAGTTTTTAAGAAGAGACTGGACAGCCATTTGTCTGAAATGGTATAGTGTTTCCTGCCTGAGCAGGGGGGGTTGGACTAGATGACCTCCAAGATCCCTTCCAACTTTATTATTGTTATTATTACAACTTGATGCAGGACAATTCGCCACGGGACAAGAATTACACTAATGTCGAAGGTAGAATAGAATCATGAAAGAAAGGATGCAAAAAGAGGAACAAAATGAAATGTGAATGACAAAAATTAAATCGATCTACATTTTAATTTGAGTTGTTGAATTGTCTTGCAGTGAGTTGTCCTGCAGTGAGCTGGCCACGTCAAGTCGTCTCATGGAAAGTTGACCACGGCAAGTTGGCCGCACCAAGTTGCCCCATTCCAGCTCAGAACAGAATAAAAATAATTATATAACAAAGCCTGTATGGAGTTACACTAATAGGTAGCATAACTGATGTTTGGAGAGAAATGTTAAAATATGTCTCAAATGTTCCTGGTTACTATGTTAAAATTTTATACTAAATTTTATACAATATGCAGTATATTGCTTCTTAGTGTAAACTACACACACACACACACACACACACACACACATACACTTGTATATCCATCTATCCATACAGACAGTCTGCGACCATTATTTACTGATAACAGCATGCATTTAGAACAGCTGCAGCATCCCAAGGACACGTGGTCGCCATTTGTGACCGTCCCAGCCAATGGGGGAAGCTGGATTCGCTTAACAACCATGTGATTCACTTAACAACTGCAATCACTTGCTGAACAACCAGGGCAAAAAGGACGTAAAATTGGGTGCGACTCACTCAGCGCTAAGTCAAGGACTACTCGTACTTTGATTTTTCGTATTTTCACATTTCATTTCCAGATGAACTTGTCATTTCTTTCAAAATAAATTTCCCCTTCCCGTTTTGATTATGGCATTTATATATAGGCAGATATGCGCCCACGTTTATGTGTCCATGGGTAGAGGGAAACGCAAATACGTATTCTCTTCTGTAAAAAAAAAAGAGGGAATAGTAGCTGCTCTTCCTTTGCTTGGCCTTCCTTTTGATCAGTCTGTAGGTGGAGCTCTTTTTCAGCAAATTCTTACTTTCTTTTACATGAAAAATAAATTTAACATCATTTGTCATATGAAAGAATGCTATACCTCCTATGAATAAAAGGACTGGATCTCATCACTTTGAAGCCAATGTCTGCATTCCTCTCAGTTTTAAAACATCTGGACTATGCACACTGAGCATTAGAGTAAATATAGAGTACACATAATATACACTGATGTAGTGGTTAAGGCACCAGGCTACAAAGTGGGAGACTGGGAGTTTTAGTCCTTCCATGGGCACAAAGCCAGCTGGGTAGCCTTAATAATAATAATAAAGTTGGAAGGGACCTTGGAGGTCATCAAGTCCAACCCCCTGCTCAGGCAGGAAACCCTATACCATTTCGGACAAATGGCTGTCCAGTTTCTTCTTAAAAGCTTCCAGTGTTGGCGCGTTCACTGCTTCTGGAGGCAGGTTGTTCCACTGGTTGATTGTTCTAACTGTCAGGAAGTTTCTCCTTAGTTCTATGTTGCTTCTTGAACCAGTCTTGAACCAGTCTCTCACTCTCTCAATCCTAGAAAGGAGGTAATCAATTCAAGGTGGTGAACATATTGATACTCCTACCTTCCCCCCCCCCCCACACACACACACAGATACACAACAACAATCCCGTGAGCTGGTTTGGGCTGAGAAAAAGTGACTGGCTCAAAGTCAGTCAGCCGGGTTTCATGCCTAAGGTGAGACTAGAACTCATACTCTCTTGTGTTCTAGGCCAGCCCCTTAAGCACTACAACTAACTGGTTCTCTAATGCTTTCACCCTTTGATTGATTGTTTCACTGACTGACTGATCAAATGTATACACTACCCAACTCACTATCTAACATACTGTACAAGCAAATGGGACAGTTGTTAAATGCAGAAGATTGAACAAAGAAAGAAGACATATATGTATTTAATTTGCAAGAAGCCCTATACCATTTCAGACAAATGGTTGTCCAGTCTCTTCTTAAAAACTTCCAGTGTTGGAGCATTCACTGCTTCTGGAGGCAGGTTGTTCCACTGGTTAATTGTTCTAACAGTCAGGAAATTTCTCCTTAGTTCTAGATTGCTTCTGTCTTTGATTAGTTTCCATTTGTTGCTTCTTGTCCTGCCTTTGGGTGCTTTGGAGAATAGGTTGACCCCCCTCTTTTTTGTGGCAGCCCCTTAGATATTGGAACACTGCTATCATGTCACCCCTAGTCCTTCTCTTCATTAGACTAGACATACTCAATTCCAGCAACCATTCCTTATATGTTTTAGACTTCAGTCACCTAATTATCTTTGTTGCTCTTCTCTGTACACTTTCTAGAATCTCAACATCTTTTTTACATCGTGGTGACCAAAACTGGATGCAGTATTCGAAGTGTGGCCTTATCAAGGCATTGTAAAGTGGTATTAACACTTCACCTGATCTTGATTCTATCCCTGTTAATGCAGCCTAAACCCGTGTTGGCTTGTTTGGCAGCTTCAGCACACTGCTGGCTCATATTTAAGCATCATTGAGTCAATGTCATTTCCATCTGATTTCTGTTTCCATGCCAATTTCTCCTGTGTGCATTTTTGTACATGATTGATTATGCACCATCACATCATTTTCATCTTCTAGTGACCACAAAGATATTTTCTATAATGATTGTTCCTAACCGGGTCCTTCAAGTCTCTCAACAGTGCAGCCATTGTCACTGTAACTGAGTCCATCCACCTTTCTCCTGGTCACCCATCTCCTTCCTTCCACCTTTGATTAAAACCTTCTCCAGAGAGCTAGGATTTTTTGCATAATGTGTCAAAGTATGATAATTAGAGCCTGGTCATTTATGCCTCGAGTGAGCACTCTGGATTGATTTGCTTCATGATCCATTTTAGTACATGCTTTCCCCCATTTATGTCATGCTATGCACACATTGCTTTGGTCCCTACTTTTTTGTGGTACATTTTGCATTGTAAACCACACTGCAGAATTCTAATGAATGCATATTTTGGCCTGGGTGTAGATTTTTGGTTAGGATTATGGTTGGATATCCAGGAAGACTGACATCAGCGAATTTTTAGAAAAATTCTGATTAGACAAATTCTTCTCCCATCTCTCATTAGACAGGGTGCCCATGCTGTCTCATCTTGTGGCTGAATTTCTCATCCATTCCGAGTATAAATAACATTCTTTTATAATTTATCATCTAGCCACTGAGTAGATTCCGAGATGCTTAATGTAAATGAGCTTGCCATATTGTGTCCATTGCTAATGACAAAAGGATCCCATTCAGTCAAATTAACACAAAAAGGGGGAATACAGGTTATCCTTGATTTGCAACTATTCATTTAGCATCTGAAATTACAACAGCACTGAAAAAAAGTTACTTTTAACCAGTATTCTCACTTAACAACCGTCACAGCATCCCCACAGCTACAAGTTCAAAATTTGGACACTTGGCAGCCAGCATGTATTTACAACCATTGTGATTCCCAGGGTCACTGATTGCCATTTGTGACCTTCCCAGCCAGCTTCCAACAAGCAAAATCAATGAGAAAAGCACGATTCAGTAAATGACCATGTGATTCACTTAACAACTGTAGCGATTTGCTTAACGACTGTGACAAAAAAGGTTGGGAAATTAGGTGTGACTCCTTTAACAACTGCCTTGCTTAGGAACAGAAATTCTAGTTCCTATTGTAGTTACCTGTGGTTGGCAGAGACACCTCACACTCAGTTTGATAAAGCATTTAATACCAAATGCAGCAATTCCTAGAACAGTGATGGCGAACCTTTTAGAGACCGAGTGCCCAAACTGCAACCCAAAACCCACTTATGTATCGTCGGGTGCCGGGTGGGCATGGCCCATTGGGTGGATGTGGCTGCGGTGGTAACGGCAGACTGAGTGGGACTAAAAAGTTCAATCAATGAATTCCAACTTTGCAAGATCTTTTTTTTCCCGCGAGAAATTGATTGATTGATTGAACCTTTTTTTTTTGCACACGGCGGCAGAGGCATAAAGCGAAAAGGTTTTATAAAACCCAGCTGAAGGCCTAGGACTGGGGCAATGGCGCACGTGCCCACAGAGAGGGCTCTGTGTGCCACCTGTGGCACGCGTGCCATAGGTTCGCCACCACGGTCCTAGAACGTTGATGGGGTGAGCAGTGTACAAATGAAATGAAATAAAGAAGTGAAATAAATAAGTCACATATCCACAAGTGAAGACTTCCACACTTGAGGCTTAAGTCTTTTGAATCTTCTTCATTGTTATTAATGTAGAAAAGGGGAGAATGCAAATAAACATCTGGGGACAATTTGCATTACAAACAAAAGCAAGAATGCATTCCAGACAAATTGCTCCCACCCTCCTTTGATAATTAAGAGAGACCTCATACAGTTATATTTCCCTTGAACTTGGAATCTTTCAGAGTTATGTGAAAAATGAAGAACAAAACCCAAAACAAAACAGCCTCAAAGACACATCCAAATAAAATTATTTTAAGTAGCCCAGACAAGCAGCCTCGCCCAGGTTAAACCTAAATCTGTCTGAAGTTGCGTAGGTATGTGAGATAATACCAGAATGAATAAGTAATATTTTCCATACATTTCTATAGTTCACATCGGGAAAAACCAGTTAAATAAATTGTTCCTGGGGTGGGTTTTTTTACCATTTTTGCCACAGATGTTAAGTGAAACTATTGCAGTGGTTAAGTGAAACAGGCTGTTGTTAAGCGAATTCATCTTTCCCTTCCCAATAACTTTGCTTTTGGAAACTGGCTGGGAAGCTGTGCATAAGGCACTTTTTTTAGTACCAATGCAGGGCTTTTTTTTCTCATAGAACGCCCAGAACAGAGTTCCGGCACCTTTTTTGGATGGAACCTTGTAGGGTAGGCAAGGCGGGTTGAATGACATGTGTGAGTTCCGGCACCTTTTTTTTTTTTTTTTTTTTAGAAAAAAAGCACTGTACCAATGTAATTTCAAACAGTCGCTAAACAAATGGTTGTAAGCCAAGAACTACCTGTAGATCTTTGGTTGCTTTAACATGAAAGGATGAATTAATTGAACTTCAGCACTGCATACTTTAAGTAGGTCTTTAGGAAAATATGGCAAGTTTTCAACATTAAATAGCAGCTTCATTCTCATCCCAGTTAAGCTGAAGTTCCTGATTTGCAAATTTTTCAGAGCATGTACTACATGCTGTTTTAATCAAAGAGAGTAACAGGAAGGATCTGACATTGAAAAGCTTGTCACAAAGATTATTTTAGAATGATCATTGCTGACCAAGTTATAGACTAACAGTTCACTGATTCATACAGTCAACCATCTACTAATTCATTTATGCTGAAGTAGCCTTAATTGCTCTGAAATAAGCTCAAGTAATAACATTTTAATGTGATGTTTAGACTGTCAACGTTAGTTTTAATTTAGGCTAGAACACGATCATTCTTTTAAGTGCACTTTGAAGTGGGGGCTTATTTCCAAGTAATTAGATCACGTTGCCCAAGAAATTTGTGTTTAGTTCTATAATTCTGTGTTTTGAGGTTCAGAAACACTAGTATGATTCACAATATCTGATTATGAAAATCAAATGTTTAACTGAATCCTAGCAAATGAATGAAAAGGCTACCTGAAATGGGGAAACAGCACTAATGAACATATATAATCCTTTCCCAATAATTGTTTTCTCTATTCAAAACTGGCCTTCAAACTGCTTTTCTCATAAAATTATCAACAGTATGAATTGCTGATCTGGTCATTCAGTTATAATTTTTAGCTGGGCATAAGATGACAAGAAGCAGTTTGATTTACATTTCTAAACCATCACTTGATATTTCAAACTCTAGTAGAATTCTACTAGAATTCACATGTCACATTCACTTGTAACATGGTTTGCTAGGTTGTGGCTCAGCATGTTGTTTGAACTCAGCGTGTTGTGACTTATTCAATAAATGCTGAACAAACTGCAGTTTATTGAATAGCTACATTTGATTTGGTAGATATAGACACCCCCCCAAAATACATCCCCCAAATATGGTCACATTATTTATCATTATATTTATTTACAGGTAGTCTTTGACTTATGCCCATAGTTGAGCCTGGCAATCATGGTGGTCGTAAAAGCGGATCATCATGTGACTGACCCAATTTAAAGACCCTTTTTTTGCAGTGATCATTAATCACATTCCACTGTGGTTAAACAAACCCATTGTTTATAATAGGATAGTTTTTGACAGAAACTGAAAATAAATGCTAGTTTCTGGCAAAAAACATTGTAAATTGTGGTCACATGACTGCAGGGCACTGCAAATGGCCATACTTGCTGGTCAGTTGCCAACCACCCAAAATGTGATCATGTGACCCTGAGGGGAGGCTTTTAGAACATAAATAAGTCATAAATCCCTCAGGGGAGGGTCCATCAGAACTTCATATGGTTGCTAAGCAACCAGTCATAAGCCAAGGACTACTTATATTGTCTTTTATTTTGTGTAACTCAAGGGATATAATAACACCCTTGCTTCTCCCCCCCCCCCAATAATAACAATCCTGAGGTGGATTGACTGAGGAAGAGTGACCGGTCCAAAGTTACCCAGCTGGCTTCATGCCTATGGGAGGTCTCCTGGTTTTTAGTTTGGCATCTCCATTGTTACCTCAAATCGGCTCAGTTGTGACCTAGAATGATGAGTGAATCCAGCCCGAATGAGGCTAAGATTCTTGTGTAAACTTATTTCTTTAGGGCAGCTCTTTTCAAGCTGGTGTCCTCCAGATGTGCTGGGACTTCAGCTCACCATTCCCAGCAAGCAAAGCCCTTTGCTTCAGCTGATTTATAAGAGGAAATGAGGGGAGTCTGAATCACTAAGGCAGAAGCAGATCATTGCTTCATTTCTTGCACTTTCCCTTGTCAACAGAAGGTGTTTTCAGAGTTAGTACCCTTCCCACTGACTTCAGTGTAAATGAGAAAGGCTAAGCTGAACTTAATGTCTATGAAGATTCTCAGTCATCCAGGTCATGGTTGCCCCAAAAGTGTTTTTTTCAAAAAGCAACTGGGCTTTCTTGTTTTTTCCTTGAAGACGTTTCTATGTTCATCAAGAAACTTCAGTTCAGAAGAAGCAGCTTCTTGGATGAGAAGCAAAATGTCTTCAAGGAAAAAACAAGAACGTCCAGTTGCCTTTTGAAAAAGCATGTTTGGGACTAAGCTGGTCTTAATGCTTCAGTCATGTTATAGGATACCATATGATCCTATTGTTAAAATGTTCATATTTTCACTTGCAGAGTACCACCTCCTACAGAACATTGTCAGGAACAAATATTTGGGAATTCAGCACACCCAATGTATTGGGCAAACTGTTCTACCAGTACAATCCTAAATTACTTTATTCAGTTTCAATGAACTTAGTCACAACTAAATTTATAGTCTATTGTGATCACAAAGTCAAACAAATTATTTGAAGTTGTTGTTGTTAGTTGCGAAGTCGTGTCTGACCCATCGTGACCCCATGGACAACGTTCCTTCTTTCCACTTTGAGGAAAGCTTGAGCATCTCATCCTCTAGAACAGGGGTAGGCAACCTTGGCTCTTTTATGACTCGTGGACTTCAACTCCCAGAATTCCTGAGCCAGCCATGCTGAGGGGAAAGGAAGAGTTTCCAAGCTGAGCCATGCTGGCTCAGGAATTCTGGAAGTTGAAGTCCACGAGTCATAAAAGAGCCAAGGTTGCCTACCCCTGCTCTAGAAACTACTCCTCTGAGAGTGTCTACAGAGATTCTAAATCATCCAGGTCATGCTTGTCTCAAAGGTGCCTTTTTCCAAAAGGCAACTGGATTTCCTTGGTTTTTTTCTTTGCAAGTGTTTAGTTTCTCATCCAAGAAGCTTCTTCAGTTCTGAATGAAAAGTGAAACATCTTCAAAGAAAAAAACAAGACCGTCCAGGTGCCTTTTGGGAAAAAAGCACCTTTAGGGTGCTCCTTTGAGAATAGGCTCCTTATAAAATTGAATCAAAATATGAGTACTGCTCTGCTTCTTAGCCCCTCTTCAACACAGCTTCTCTGGCCATAGTTATCACACTTTGATGAACAAGCATAGTGGGAGGTTCCATCTGCCTTTTTTGGTCCCATAATTCTTTGATTTATTTTCTCCAGCAAACTGTTTTGAAGAAGATTCTTCTGACTTTAGCAAGTATGATGGAATGTACTCTGGATTCCCAAGGAGGGAGGGGCTGCATTCCAGAGGACCAAGAGACAGCAAAGTTTAGATTGTTTGGTTGGGAGAAAGTTAAGACAGCTTCTTCTTAGCAATTCTCAGAGTGTATCTTTGAGCATGGAAGTAGTTGCTTTAGTTCGGTAGGATTTCTGTCTATCAGTGAGGAAGAATAAAGGAAACTGCTTAGAAGTAAGTCTACATGTCTTGGTTTTGAAGGAGACAAGAAGCTCCAATGCAACATGAACAGCTTTGTCAGTGCAAATTGTGTGGTCTTTGCTTGACATCTCTTCAACATAAATCCCTTCATTAACACAACCTGGGCTTACCTTGTAAAAGTCTACTCTAAAGTCTGTGCATCTTCTCCATCGATTCACATTAGGGTTGGGTATCAATATAATATATTAATGTACAACTGATGATGCAGTTGCATGTGGATTCTATTGAACAAGGGTATTCAATATGTACCAAGTATGAAATAGTCAATCTGATTCTTTGCAGATTTATCTGAAACTCATATCATGGGAATCCCATTTCATATTATTTTGAATGTTTTATGATTGGCTTGTTCTTTTTTTAAACAACACCCAGCTATAAAACTTAGAAAAGCATATTACACAATAAAACACCAGGCAAAAGGTTTATTTCTATTTTCATTAGTTGGAACTAGTCAAGGCAGAAGACGATGAGGAAGAATAAAAGCATACGTTCAAAGACAATGTTTCTTGCTAGAATGTGAGTTTATTGCTGCATTAAAAATCTGTTATGAGGAAGAATTCATGGGTTGCAATTTGATATATATATTCATTGTTTTGTGTGTATTTCATTTTCTCTCTGTATTACCCTTTATGGTTCCACATAACTACTCATAAACTTCTCTCTTAAAATATGGATAAGGGCTGCTGTTTCAAGATGCATCTTTGAAACAACGGCTATTAACACCCCTTTCATGTGGTTTGAATGATATTTTTGTTTCCTGCTTCCATTTCCTTCTCCCCCCAAAAAATATATATATAAACCTTTCTTCCTCCTGAATTTTTGTAGAATCTCAATTCATGCTCTTAGTTCTTAACAAATACAATCTACAAATTTGTTACACATCTATGCATATACAGATTTTAGGCTGTGCATGATATGGTGTGATTTATTTATTTAATTAAATATTTAAAAGTGTATGTAGTGGAAGATTTTCACAAGTTTCTAGCCTTCACCCACAGAGTAGAGATCAAAATGCCTATTTCTATACAATGTCTATAAATCCAAGTCCATACACTGTGATTCTTTCTATTGATGGTTATTTCATTTTTCAAGATTTCTGTAGCCCCTTATGGCCAAATGGAAGGGATCCTAGAATCAGTACTGTAGTCCTTGATTTATGACATTTGGGACCAGAATTTCTGTTGCTAAGCAAGGTGTTAAATGAGTTGGCCTGATCTTACCATGTTTTTTTTGCTAAGATTGTACGCGAACCACAGCAGTTACTAAGTGAAACATGGGGTTGTTAAGTGAATCTGGCTTTCCCCACAGACTGCTTGTTGGCTGGAGAGGTTGCAAATGGCAACCCCAGGATGCTGCAATACATGCCAAGCACCTGAATTTGATCAAGAAATAGTGGGAATGCTGTAACTGTCATAACTCACTTTTTTCAGTGATGTAACTTCAAACAGTCTGTAAACGAATGGTTGTAAATAAATGGAAGATTGCCTGTATTGAAAAGTACCTCAAAAGGCCATCTTGTCTGGTGCAGGATCTTTCAGATCCAACCTCTGAAGACGTCCAGAGAAGGAAAATACATTTGATGAGGTAACTTGTTCCACTTGTTGACAGCATTCACTACTACATCCTTACTATATATGACCACTACAACTAAAGCCTTGCTGTCTTTCTCAATCTGTAGCCTCGCCTCTCTTAACCACTTAAGAAATGTCTCATTCTTTAAACTCTTACTTCCTTTTTACAATTTTGCTCTAAGAGCCTATATTCCACTGCCGGAATGGTAGATTTTATATCCCTCGTCTGTTTATTTATCCCAAGTTGTTTATCAAGTTTCTCCTTCAAATGTTTTAACGCTTTAATCCACCCAGAGAGCCTTGATTCTGCATGATGCAAAGCAGATTCTCTGTACCCTCGCACGGATCCGACTCCACGTTTGGCCCAAGGCCCAGCACCTTGCCTTGTTTCCCAGGCATGATGCTCAGGATCGCAGCCTGGATTTGGAACCCCCCCCCCCCACGGGAGGATGAGGAGCGCCACAATGCCCAAGCAGGGGCGCGCAATTCCTAGCCAACAGAGATCGGCGCCTGGATTCCCCGTTCCCCGCTTTTCCGCCTCCGCTCCAGCCTCCCAAGAACAAAGCGGCGGAAAAACGAGAGGGCAAAAGGCGGCGTGTGAACGCGGGGCGGGGCGGAGCCAAGAGGAGAGGGGGCGGGGCCAGCCAGCCAAGGGACGTTAGGGAATGGCTCCTCCCCAGCCGCCCTCCCCCGGAGCGCAAACCCGGCCTCGCCGCGCCGCGTGTGTGGCGACCGGGCGCGCGGGCTGCAGCCGCAGTATTTAAACAGAGGCTATGAGGCCAGGAGCGGCAAGGACGGTCCACCCAGCTCACTCGGGAGGCAGAGAGATTGGGGAGGCGGGTGGAGACGGCGGCGGAGGGGAGGAGGAGGAGGAGGAAGAAGAAGAAGAAGAGGAGAGGTGGGCGAAGAAAAGGATAAGGATGCTGGCGCCGCCGCCGTCGCTCGTGCTCCGACGGTTACATGGAAGGCGAAGCGCGGGAAAGTTGTAGTGGGACTGCAGACCGTCCCTTCCCAAAGCCGTGAAGCAAATTCACCCCCTATTCCTGACTAGCATCAAGGGACGAGAGGGAACGGACGCCCCCCTTCCGAGCGGATCCCTCCAAACTTTTCCGCCGCTCTCGCTTGTTCGTCCTGAGGCGACCGCTGCGCTTCGTGCGCCGCCGGCTCTTGGCCGCTTAAAAAAAGAATTCCCCGCCCGCTGTGCCTTGCCACCATGCCGTCCCTTCTCTTCCTCAGCTGCTGCTTCTGCAGCCTGGCAGCCTGGCTGCTCCTGGCCATCCCCGCCCCCGGTAGTAGCAGCGTCCCGGGCGCGGAGGCGGCTGCGGCGCCCGAGGAGGAGGCCGCGCTCCGGGTGCTGGTGCTCCTGCCCAAGGACGACGCGTACCTGTTCTCGTTGGCGCGGGTCAGGCCGGCCATCGAGTACGCGGTGCGGAGCTTGGAGGCGAACGGCTCGCTCCTGCCGGCGGGCTACAAGTTCCGCCTTTTCTATAGCGACTCGGATTGCGGCAACAGGGCGCTCTTCAGCCTGGTGGACATGATCGCCTTGAAGCGGGAGTGGCCCGACCTGCTGCTGGGGCCGGTGTGCGACTACGCCGCCGCGCCGGTAGCCCGGCTGGCCTCGCACTGGAACCTGCCCATGATCTCGGCCGGCGCGCTCGCCGCGGGCTTCAGCCCCAAGACGGGCGAGTACTCGCACCTGACCCGGGTCTCCCCGGGCTACGCCAAGATGGGCGAGATGTTCCTGGCGCTCTTCCGCCACCACAAGTGGAGCCGCGTCCTGCTGGTCTACCACGACGACAAGGAGCAGCGCAGTTGCTTCTTCGCCGCCGAGGGGGTCCACCTGGTCTTCCGCGAGGCCGGGTTGCACCTGGACGACTTCGCCTTCGAAGAGAGCGGCAAGTACGCGGACGACGTGGTGCGCGCCATCCAAGGCGGCGAGAGAGGTGAGGGATCGCGGGCTGAGGAGGGGGGGGGGTGGCTCCCGGCGGGATCGCTCGCCGGGCTTTCTGCCTGGAGCAGTGTTTCTCAACCTTGACCATTTTAAGGCATGTGGACTTCAACTCCCAGAATTCCACAGCCTGGAGTCAGGTTTCCTAGCGGGGCTTCGGGGCTGCCAAGCGGAGTGCCGGTGAAGCCGCGGCCAATCCAGGACGGGAGGGATCCCGAGGCCTCTGCTCCACGCCGGATCTATAGGCGGGGGAGCGTGTGGATGGGACTCGAACCAAGCCGTGTACCAGGATCGGCGCGCCAGGAACCCGTATGGCTTTGGTCCGAGTGAACCCGGGAACCTGCAGACCTCTTCTTGATAGTTTGGACTAGAACTCCCGTTCTAATCACCAAGTGTTTTTCGGAGTTGTAGTCCAAAACATCTGGAGAGCATCGGGTTGCCTGCGGTTCGTCTCCATTTTAAGCTTCGTGCTATATTCATCCTGGGAGGGTGCCACCTCTAGCCGTATTTGCAGAGCTAGTTGCAAATATTTACTCAGAAGTAACTCGGACTGAGTTCAGTAGGTCAGACTTATTCCCAGGTAAGCGGACCCATAGCAATTGCAGCTTCTGCTCCTCTTGAGCTATCCTTGCAAATTCTCTATGGGGTAAGTCCTGCTCCTGTTGGAGGGAGGGAGGGAGGGAGGGAAGGAAGGAAGGAAAGAAGGAAGGAAGGAAGGAAGGAAGGAAGGAAGGAAGGAAGGAAGGAAGGAAGGAATTAATTACAAATCACACAAGGCTGAAATATGAACAGAGATGCATCTTGAACCAGACCCAAGGATCTCATTCAAATACACCTGAGAACTCTTGGGATTCTCCTTTATCCTTCATCTGTCACTCTCTAGGGGTGCTACATGTGAAAAAAAGTTTGCTTATTAGACTTAAACACAGTGTGGTGTATTAATTGACAAGGTCTGTTTCAAAAAGAGGGAAAATGGAATTTATGACAAAGGAGATAACTGCTTTTTTCATACTTCATATAAAGATATCTTGGCACCTAACCAAGGAGGGAGCATCCAGTCAGTAGGAACATTGATGCAAAATAGAAGCCGTAAAAGCAATATGGGTATTATGAGGGAAAGAGTATAGCATCACTAGTTACATCTTTCCATTGAATTCACATTCACTGTGAATGGCACTTTCCATTGAATTGAATTCACTGAATGCACTTTCCACTGAATTCATATTATCTGAATTCACATAAGTGATGCCCCATGATTGAGTTCTTGATGGTTGAAGACATATAGCACGTCAGACAGTGTGATGCCATATGATGCCACGTAGCATGACAGACTAGTAGATTTGTCCTATAACATCAAGTCCTGTGCTAGCAGTCTAGCAATGGGCTGTGCATGTAACATCACTAATGTAAATTCAGTGAATGTGAATTCAGTGGAAAGTGCTTTGCTTAGAAAAAAGAAGTAACTTGTGCACTGTAGCAACTCTGCAATTGTTAGCAAGTGTAATAGTTATTCAAAAAAGGCCAGAGACTGCCTGCCAGCATCTTAAATACATACTTGATATTAGTATTTGATTTACACATTTATATTTGATTTACATTCAATTTGATTTGTGTTTAGTTAGAGTAAGTAAAGAACATGAAAAATGTCTTTAACAGGTAAACTTGTATAATTTGCCTTAAATTACCTTGTACCCATAATTTTCAAAATCCCAATCCATCATATTTCCGTTTTACTTATCTCCTCCATTTAATTTGTCCACAACAGACATTGATGGCAATATCTTTAATCAAATTCTCAAGAAGATTTACAAGTAAATGTAAAAAACAAAAACATGGTGATTTTTATGCATTGTTGCCATATACCAGTAGCTCCACCTTGTTGCCCCGACTCTACCCCGAGTTAAAAGGGAGGTGGTTTTTTTGTTATATACAGTACCTTTTCTGTTTTCATGCTTATAAAATGAACAGTGATCTCCAATAAGATTAATTATTCACTTGCTTGAAATTAAGGGTGCAGATAGATTATAATGTGTATTCATTTATTAAAATTTCACTGTTTCTATATACTGCTCCAGTCATATGAACCATATAAAGTTGAAATTTGTTATTGTTCTGGTTTATACTTTTTTATAATGTGCCTGCATACATAGAGTTGGTACAATTTGAACTACAAATTGGGAAGCTCAAAAACGCCACTCAACGAAAATCTCAGTAAGTAGTTTTAAGAAACTTTAAGAAATTCTTAAGAAGCCAAGTTTAATTCTATCTTTGTATGGAGGATGGAGATAATACTTCTGAGGTTTTGTAAGGAATTTAAGTAAGATAATGTACATATGCAAGTTGCTGTAAAGTACTAGGCAGATGCTGTATATTAACTCCTTTATGTACTTTTTCCTTGATAGCGCATTTTCTAATGTTTCTGTAGTTTGGGAAGTAATAGAATGGGAAATGTTTGGAGCTGATCATTTAGAAAAGTGTTTTTGGGGGGTTAGATTAGCTTCATGTTAAACTATTACTTATGACCTGTGTTTCTCCATAAGTACTATAAGTTTGATTGCACATAAGCAAGGTGCAAATAAAAAATTGAGAACCCTAATTTATGGAATTCCACTCTGAATAAAGTATACTTACCATTCATTTGACTGAATTCTTATTATGAATAATGTTAGGAAAACTTGAATATTTCTAATCCATTTCATAATGGATTCTGTTCATTTGTATCATTGTTCTTTTATTTGTTCATTAAATGCCAGCATGCGTGTTTGTTTATAGTTCTACTTATGGTAATAGCATCTAGATTGTATGAAACAGGTGGTTAAACATAAATAACAGCTATGAATTGCTACCTACAACAGAGATTGGGTAAGCCTATCACTGTCTAAGCTCAAACGAAATCTAGTCATTTCAGATAAACATCTGCTTCTATCTTTCTTTCCAAATTTTATTCATTTCAGTAACTTATTCTAGAAGTGCATAGTTTTTCCCCTTTTATTGCTTTGTTACACAAGTGGAAACCAGAAATGTTTGCACATTTACAAGAAGTACACTTGGATTATGATTAGTAAGCTCCTTTGCTCCCTAATTTACAACATAAGTGGTTGTTTGCAGTTCAATATAGATACAATAGCAATTTCCTGAAGATGAAATTGGCCCTTATGAGACAACAAGATAGTAAAGTAGTCTATCTCACCATGTCTCATCAAGAAGAAACCACAAAGCCCCTAACAGAATCTATTAGAAAAATGCTCTGGATGATCAGATAAGTCTTGAGTTAACTTCAAAGTACGTTCCTTTCCTTCCTGTGTTACCACCTCAGAATTCCTGTTCCTTTGCTGTCTTCTCCTATTTCCATTTACTGTTTATATTTGTCAATGAAAAAATGAGCAGGATTTCCCTCTGTTTCTTCCTGTGCTTCTCTTGGCATCTGGCAGATACAGCAGGCTGTCTTCCCCCAAAGTTTAGCTCATTGCCATGTTATTTACCTGCATGGATGTCTTGCCCAATCTGTTGCCATTCAGATGTGTTGGAGGACATCTCATCTGGAGCAGGGCTATGAAAGGTGGATTGAGATGATGCACAAGAGTACCTTCTGAAAATTGTATTACTATTTGCCTGTGCTTCAAATATTTCTTTCACAAAATCAGCACACTTTTTATTTTGCTCCCCCTGCCCCCGTTTTTCCTGTTTTTATTCAAAATAGGAAGTTGTTCTCTGATAGGTCAGACATGGATGACTTTTGGACTCCTTTAGTTCAGCAGGGGTAATAAGCGAGGAAGTCAGTGTTACAATAAATGGCGGATTGTGCTGGATTGTTTGTGGCATGGACTTGTCAACCAATTGCCTGAAATAATAACCATTTCCAGAACAGCCCTATTATTTTGTTGCAGCTGAAAACAAGGACAAATCTTGGTTCACCTAAAGCAGTGTTTCTCAACCTTGACAACTTGAAGAGGTATGGACTTCAACTCCCAGAATTCCCCAGCCAGCTGTGCTGGCTGGGGAATTCTGAGAGTTGAAGTCCATACCTCTTCAAGTTGCCAAGGTTGAGAAACAATGACCTAAAGACTCAGACATTTATTGAGGCATAAACAACTAATGAAGTGGACTGTAGTTCACAAAAAGCTTGTGCTATAAAAAATATGTTATTCTTTAAGCTCCCTGGGAGTCCTTGTGGTATTTATGAAATGTGGATCAAGTCACAAGGGTTGAATTCATAGCTGTCATGGGATATGTGTGTATTAAACACATAGTTGCCCTTATGAGATCCTACTCAGAAAATATGTAGGCGTTGCAGAACAGGAGAAGGAGTCCATATCTGTAAAAGGAATGCCCCAAACACAAGAATATAAGAAAGTTGCAGTAGTATTTGACACATACTTTATGCTCGCACTATATCCCTTGAGTAAGCCAGAGGTTCACAGCAGCAAATCTAAAGAAAGTCAGATCTTCCCACAACTAGTTTAAAGTGGCATCCACGTCCATTAAAATCTACAAAAGATTTTATAATATCTGGAATGGATTTAAAGTACAGGTAGCCGTCAATTCACAACCATTTGTTTAGCAACAGTTTGAAGTTACAACAGCACTGAAAAAAGACAGACAAAATAGACCAAGAGAAGCTTTGACCCTTCATGCTTAATGTCTGGATCAAAGTTTTCCATTTCTGCAAATGTTTGAAGCTCAGATCATGGAATAATTGGAGCATATTTTTAAATTTTTGCAAATATAACAGATTTTGGCAGAAGCAGTGGTTGCCACCATGTGGTTCCTCCAGAGGAAGATCAAGGTGTTCAAATAACATCTGAATTTATTATAGAATCATAAAATTAAAACCGATCTCAAACATAATCTTTGTCTGGTTTTTGCTTGGGGTCAGATCTGCTAAAGCATTTCGACTAGCTGGCCTCTTTGAACACCTCCAAGGAAGAGAACCACAACCACTTCATGAGGCAGCTAATTCCACTTGTTGTCAAGTCTTACCATGAGAAAAATCCCCCTGATGGCGATATGGAATGCCTGTAATTTCAACTCATTGGTTTTGCATGGCTTGCATGTCACTTGTATGAGAGTCCTTTAAATATCTGAATATTGTTACTCTATTGTCCCTCAATCTTCTCTTCCACAGATTAAACATACACAGTTCCCTTCCCTGTTCCTTATAGGATTTGGTTTCCAGTTTCTTCATTATCTTGATGGTCCCTCTCTGAACTTGCTTTGATTTGTTGATTTGTCATTTTTAAGCTGCAATGACCAGAAGGACTGACCAAGGCAGGGGAGAGTAAGACAATTACTTCCCGTGTTCTGATTCTATGCTCCTGTTACTGCATCTTAAGACTGTATTTGCCTGTTCAGCTATATCACATGGTTGGCTTATGTTCAAATTGTGATGTACAGAACACAACACCCAGATCTCTTTCAAACATATTATTGCTAAACCAGGACACCTCCATCCTACTTGGTTGCTTCATTTTTTTCTCCCCAGTTGCAAGACTTTATACTTCTCTCTGTTAAATTTTAACTTGCTCATTTTGACCTTATGTTCAAGTCTATCTTCATGTTTTTATCGTCAAGGGTTTTTTTTTTTAATCTTCTTTTTCTCTTCTAAAACATTAGCCATTCTTCCTAAGTGATCTGCAAATCTGGTGAAAATCTCAACAACTCCATCCAGGTTCATTGCAACTTTATACCACTTGGAACAGAGTAGTGTGACACTCCACTTGAGGCTACTTGGTTTTGGTGTACTTGGTAGACTATTTGAAGGAGTGCTCAGTTGGTCAGATAGGAGTACATCTAATAGTTGGATCATATAGTCCATATTTTGCCAGTTTATTAATGGGGATGTTCAGAGGATGATGATAATGACGAAGACAACAATGATGATGATATCCATTCAGTTGTGGCCAACTCTTGGCGATTCTATGGGCCAGGTTTCTGTGGGAAGTCAGCCTCCCAGAGAAGGAAATATTAAAAGGGCAGAAAAATATATTTCCTCAAAGGATCTTAAAGAGGCAGAAAAGCATGCCCAGTTTTCTTAATGGTCCCAAGTCTCCCTGCCCCAAGAAGAAACCAGCTCTGTAGAAATGCAGATGTAAATAATCCAGGAAGGTTGGAGGCCCCCAGCTAGAAGATTAAGAAGACAAAGACACCTAAAATCTACATACCCTACCCAAACTCTAAGACAGGACATAATAGGATTAACCCACAGATGCCAAAGGGGCACAGGTCAAAATACATGACACAGGAAATACAAAGCCTCAAACAGAACAGGAAACAACCTCAAGAGCCACACAGGGTATAAAAACCCACTCCCTACATGTGCTTTTTTCTTTTTCTTCCAGAGCTATCTTTCTGTCTGGCTCTCTTCTCCAATAAACTGCAACTTTCTTCCTAAAGCAGTCACCATATTGTTTATTCCCGGCTTGGATTGAACCATGATGAAGACTTTTCCTTCAACATCTCTCTACATCTTCCGATCTTGCACTTCTTTGGGTTTTTCTATGCTTTGGATGGCATCAGCTTTGGTGGCCTTTCCTTTTCCTTTTACCGCTGACTCTTCCAAGCATAATTGCTTCCTCCAGTGAATTCCTCCTCATGACATGGCCAAAATAAGCGAGATGCAGTTTTGTGTTCTTTTGCTTTCCAGTGACATGTCTGGTAGATATTCATAACATTTTATCAAATGCTTTGCTGAAATCCACTATGTTCAGTGCATCTCCTAAGGTAGTAACTTGTTCAAAAGAGGGGATAAGGTTAATCTGGCAGGGCTTGCTGTGACAATCCCATGCTGGTTTTATAAATAGCCATTCTACCCAAGTGCTCACAGATATGCTGCTTGAGGACCATAGACATCATACTGCCAGGCCTATAATTTCCTGATTCCTCCTCCTTCCCTTTTCTGCAGACAGGAACAACCTTTGTTCTCTTCCAGTCTTTTCAGCAGTTCTCCAGAGGTTCTCAGAGATTACAGTTAGTGGTTTTGCAATCATGTCAAATAGTTTCTTTGGTACCCTAGGATATAATTCCTCTGGCCCTGGAGACTTGAATTAGTTTAAGTTATCTAAATGGCTGCCACTTTTGTAAATAACATAATGATAAGTACAGATAATAAATACAGTGCCCTCCAAGCAGGTATTTTAGATGTGAGCAGTTTATTATACTTGATTTTTTTTAAAATGGCATTTAATGAAATACACTAGTGATTAAGGTTGATACTGAGGAAACCTCATTCCCAGCACTTCTATATTTAAAAATGTACAGGTAGTCCTCAACTTACAACCACAGTTGAGCCCAAAATGTATGTTGCTAAGTGAGAAATTTGTTAAGTGAGCTTTGCCCCATTTTACGACTTTTCTTGCCACATATCTTAAGTGAATCACTGCAGCTGTTAAATTAGTAACACAGTTGTTAAGTTAACCTGGCTTCCCCATTGACTTGGGTTGTCAGAAGGTTGCAAAAGGGGATCACATGACCCTGGGACACTGCCACCGTCATAAATGTGAGTCAGTTGTCAAGCATCTGAATGTAAATCATGTGACCATGGGGATGCTGCAATGGTCATAAGTGTGAAAAATGGTCCCAAGCTACTTTTTTCAGTGCTGTTGTACCTTTTAACAGTCACTAAATGAACTGTTTTAATTCAAGGACTACCTGTATTATATATAGTGATGGCTAGCTTGAGATGGGAGACAGGATTTGATGGTAAGGATGTGTCAATTTGATAGAGAAATTTCTGGATGCAATTCAAGGTGCTGGTCATCACTTTTAAAGCCCTACATGGCACGGGGCTAGATTATTTGTGGAAGCATCTTTGCATGAGGGTACCTGCCTGTCCCACGAGATCAGATAGGTAGGAACACTCCAGGATTCTTCTCTTAAATGTTGCCATCTTGAAGGACCTAGGAAATGTGTCTTTTCTGTGGCATCCCCTGCCCTATGAAACATTATTCTCCCTCGAGACTCAGAAGGCCTCCACTCCACCTTTCAACTCTCTTGGAACGCACTCAAGAGTGGCTTTTTTTTTTATTTATACCCGTGCCTTTATTATTTTTACAAATAACCCTAGGCAGTGAACGTATTCAACACACCTTTCTCCTCCTATTTTCCCCACAACAACAACCTTGTGAGGTGGGTTGAACTAAGAGAGAGCGACTGGCCCAAATTCCCCCAGCTGGCTTTCATGGCTGAGTGGGATTTGAACTCATGGCTTCTGCTTTCTAGCCTAGTGTCTTAACCACTAGGCCGAACTGACTCTCCTTGCCCCAAGCATTGGGATAACTGGAGTTGGAGGTGAGTTTTGTGGGTCTGCATTGGGGAAGTTTGGTTGCGGCACTGGGTTTTTCCCTTCTTGTTTATACATATTGTTTTATCCTTTGGCTGTGAGCCACCTAGAATTTGGTTTTAAGATAGATGGCTATAAAATGCTATAAATAAACAAATTTGCAAACTGGAAGTTTTAGGGAGCTACTTGATTTCCTTTGCTCACACTAATTTTGCTGCCTCTCCTACCAGAGCTTACAAAATATTTCCTTGGCATGAAGAGAAACATAGGCATGGACAGGAGGATACAGAAGTAATTGAATAGACCATCACTGGCCTCTGAACCACTGTTTGTATCTCTCTATGCACATTGATAACAAATGGAAATTTCCCATTATATCTTCCGTTCCATCCCAAGGCATTGTATAATATTAAATGGGGAAAATGGATTTTTTGCTGTTGTTTTTCAAACTAAGGATAGCTTCTTCTTGACTTAAACCATTCCTTTTGTGGATATACTCCCACAGTAACATTTCTTAAGAATCATCCTCCTTTTTAAGGCCTTTGGTTCTAGGAATGTTAAAAAAACTCCAGTCGCCTACCCAAAAGGAAATGTTGGAAGGACAGCAAAAAATGTGATGCTTAACCTTTTATTCTTTTATAGTGATGCTGCACAGGGTGAGCGTCTGAGGGATGCTTCCTTTTGGCACTTCTGAATAGGGAATATTTTCCCCTTGTCAATCTGCAAGAGCCTACAAAGTATTAATAAATAACAAAAGCATTTTGAGGAAACGGAGTGTGACAGGGTGCACATTTTAGGAAAACAAACCAGCAAGAGAGAGAGAAACAGCATTTTACTGCTTCATATAAAACAAAAGATATGCACTTAAGCTTAATGACAACATCTGCAAATCAAGTTACAGGTGCTGATAGCCAATATATTACGTTAAGCAAGGGTCTGCCTTTGTCACTTTTATTTATTTTGTGTATTTCTTTTACAGAATTTAGAGTTTGCCCCAGTCAAAATTGGACATGGACGGGGTACAACAAAACAAAAATACAGCATGAAAACAAGATATAAATGAACCAATAAACCACCTCATTAACCAGGATTGCTGTTAATGATCAGGCTAGATGAGCAGGATTGAGTTCAGCAAGCCATTGCCCAATTTATCCTGGTGCTGAACATCAAAGGGCTTCCAAAATACAGGTAGTCTTTGACTTAAGACCATAATTGAGCCCAAAATTTCTATTGCTAAGTGAGACATTTGTTAAGTGAGTTTTGCCCCATTTTACTACCTTTCTTGCCATAGTTGTTAAGTGAATCACAGCAGTTGTTACGTTAGTAACATGGTTGTTAAGTAAATCTGCTTCTCCATTGCCTTTGCTGGTCAGAAGGTTGCATGTCCCCTGGGACAATGCAACCCTCATAAAAATGAGTGAGTTGCCAAGCAAGTGAATTTTGATCACTTGACCATGGGGATGCTACAATGGTTGTAAGTTTGAAAAATGGTCATAAGTCACTTTTTTTAGTTCCATTGTACCTTCAAACGGTCACTAAATGAACTATTGTAAGTCGAAGACTACCTGTAATAACCATCACTTTCAGGTGGACCTTGAAACCTCTTAACACCCAATGCAACTGTTTCAAAATCAGGGTTCTGGCTTGATGGCATTGTTTCTTGAAGAGATGAGCCACTGCGTTTTGCACCAGCTGTAGCTTCCAGGTTGCCTCCAGAGGCATCCCCATCTTGGACACATTACTCTAGTCCAGCTTGTTTTTGAATGAACTATGGTTAAGTAGGATCATAAATTGGTGCAGAGAAAGCCTCTTTTTGCTGTGGCTTCTACTTGTTGCTTAAGCAGGCTGAGTCCAGAAGAATCCCAAGTCACTTAACAACTGTTTTACGATCCATAGTAACTACCAAAACTAATATTAACAAATCTTTCTGATGTTTGTTGACAACAAGCAACTTCATATTGGCTTCGTATTTATTCTGGGGTTGTTTTGCCTCATCCAGATTCTTATAGCTCCAGACTCTGCTTTTGTTCATCCTTCAGCCTGTTAGGCTATTCAGCCTAAATGTTATGAAAGTCCTCATCCTTTTACCAGGTGAATTGTCATATAATTAACTATGTTAAGCCAAGAAACTTGGAGTCATTGAGCTGACTTAAGTCCCCAAAATCTTTACTCGGGAGAAAACAAATTCTAATAACCTATCTGGAAGTCTAGCTCATCTTTCTCCAAAACCTACTTTTCCTTTGACCATGCCTTTAACCAAACAAAGCAGATTACAATAGCATTAATGTTTATATATCGAGGAGGTCAGAGATTGCAATATATTAAAGATCTTAGAATACCTAGATAACTCATTTTTCTCTTTTTGACTTCCTTGAAAAAGAAATACAGTAGTAGGAAAATATTCCCTTTTCTATTGCAAAAAAATGACCTTGAGTTTAAACATTACTCAGGAAGTCTCAGCAATATGCAGTAATGGGGATTTGTTCATAAATTGTCTGGATAAACAAATGCCTAAAAATCCAAATAAAGAATTGTAGAGATGATCTGCAATGATCTATTATTATACTTGATGTGAACAACTATTTCATGCCTATCTTGGAGGTACATAGAAAAGCAACTGCTGACCAATTACGATCTACGAAGACTTGTGAATAAATAAATGGAAACTTTATCTAAAGAAAAGAAAAATATTCTTTGAGGCGATACTATGATCGTTAGTCTGAAAAAAATGTGCTTGGCAAATAGTGAATGGCTTCACCCCTTCCTTTAAGAATTGCTCCCAAATACCCAGTTGGCGGGTATGGCCAAAAATGTTTTTGTCCACTTTAAGGCTAAGTAAATTTCTGGGAAGAGATTATGAAAACTTGAATCTGTTTTGAATCTGTCAATTTAAAGTATTTTTTTTAGAGCTGGGAAGAGGAATGTTTTTCTGTGTCCCTTAAAACTGATGTAGTCTGATGTACCAACAGCATTTATACGGATTTTGTCTTCTATTATCTTTAACTCTTGGAATGAGTTGCAAGTGCATTTTTCATGCTTTGAACACATCTGAATTTTGAATCTTCCCCTTCTTTGTTTTTATTTCTGTCACATTTTGTCAAATTTTGGAAAACTTGAAAGATCGTACATTATTTTGTGTTCCTTTGGTTTGCCCTGATATCGGTTTATATATTTGTTAGATTTATAATGTATCCCACCTTTTGTTCATAAACTCAAGGCAGCATATATAATATTTCTATCCATTTGCCCCACAATAAATAAATTATAAATTACTCTGAGAGAAGGAGGCTGTCACTAATCGGTTATAACTTAGGTGAGAAGTTCTAAATTTGGAAAATACCTAACATGACTTAATAGAATAGAATAGAATAGAGTTGGAAGGGACCTTGGAGGTCTTCTAGTCCAGCCCCCTGCTCAAGCAGGAAACCTTTACCATCTCAGACAAGTGACTGTTTAGCCTCTTCTTAAAAATCTCCAGTGATGGAGCGCCCACGATTTCTGGAGGCAAGCTGTTCCACTGGTTAATTGTCCTCACTGTCAGGAAGCTTCTCCTTAATTCCAGGTTGCTTCTCTCTTTCATCAGTTTCCAACTGTTGTTTCTTGTCCTGCCTTCTGGTGCTTTGGAGAATAACGTGACCCTCTCTTCTTTGTGGCAGCCCCTCAAATACTGGAACACTGCTATCATGTCTCCCCCATTTCTTCTTTTCTTTAGACTAGCCAAACTCAAGTCCTGCAGCTGTTCTTCATACGTTTTAGTCTCCAGGCCTTTGATCATCTTAGTTGCTCTTCTCTGAATTTTTTCCAAACTCTCAACATCTTTTTTGTGATATGGTGACCAAAATTGGCTACAGTATTCCAGGTGTAGTCTTACTAGGGTTTTATAAAGCGATACTAATACCTCGCGTGATCTTGATTCTATGCCTCTGTTTATACAACCCAGGATTGTATTAGCTTTTTTTGGCTACTGCTGCACATTGCTGGCTCATAGTCAAGCGATCGTCCACTAGGACTCCAAGGTCCCTCTCACAGTTACTGTTTTTAAGCCAGGTCTCGCCTAATCTGTACTTGTACCTTTGATTTTTCCTGCCTAAATGTAAAACTGTGCTTTTCTCCACATTGAAACTCATTTTGTTGGATAAGGGCCCATTGTTCAAGTTTGTCAAGATCTTTTTGGATCCCGAGTTTGTCTTCTAGGGTGTTGAATACTCCTGCCAGTTTAGTCTCATCTGCAAATTTGATGAGTTCCCCTTCAATTCCCTCATCTAAGTCATTTATGAAGATATTGAAGAAAGAGTACTGGGCCTAAGACTTTGTTGGCATATCACACCCTTCCCCAAAATAAAAGAGAAACGATTCTCTATCTCCCCTCCACCTTGAACAATGGCACTCAGTGACAGTGCTGAGACTAGCCCTGAGGTTGCGGCCCAGGCCTCAGTTTCAGCTCTAGCATCACCACTGCCCCGCAAAAAGGCCTCTTCATGGCCGTTCCCAATGGGCACAAGCCTTGGGGAACAACACAATGGCCCAGGATCTGCCATGTACTACTTATTTTCAGGTTGTGTTCTCTCTCTGTTGAGAGGCTGCTCCAAGGCCTTCGTTCTGGAAGCAGCTTTAGAGAATGCTCTTCAATAGACTCTGCAGCCTCCAAAAACCACAGGAAAGCATGCCCCATTCTCATGCAATTTTTGGAGGTTCCATAAGCTACGCAAAAGCACCATCCTTTCTCTTGTGGCCTGCACAACCTCCAAAAATCACATGAGAATGGAATGTACTTTCAAGAACAGTTGGTGCCAGGTGTTGGTAAATGCTGGCATATCACTCAAAATGTTGTGACATGTCGCTTTTGACACATGTGTCATAGGTTTACCGTCACTGATCTAGCCAATGCTTTAAGTAACTAGTCAGATCCACTCTGGTCACTATATGGACAAGTAACATCCATTTGGACCTGCCCCTGGCGATCCACAGCTCTTTTAAGGAGATTCCAATGAGATTCCTTTGGTAAGTTGCAGGCGCCTTCAACAGAGAGATAATACAAGCTGAAAATAAGCAGTGCATGGCAGATCTTGAGGAGCACTGTGCTATTGCGACAATTGTGTTGTTCCCCAAGGCTTGTGTTCCTTGGGAACAACAATGAAGCAGCCTTTTTGCGTGGCAGTGGTGATGCTACAGCTGAAATCGAGAGAGGGAGAGAGAGAGAGAGAGAGAGATGCCATCAGAGTCTATCCACCTTATTCATTGCCTTCCTTCTTCTTACCCAACTTTGCCAAATGTGGTTGTTTTTTCTAGTCTGCTCATCTGCTCATATCACAGGTCCAAAGTATGCAAATTTCTGGAACAGTTCATCTTTATTAGTATTTATTTTAATGCTTGCATAAAATCAGGTGCTTAATGTTGGTTAACTTAGAAACTGCCGTCCTGTAAAAGTGTTGGTGAAAGTTGTCCTTTCATATTTTCACACTGAATATCCTGGTCTTGTTGATGTCCTTTGTATAGCCATGAATTAAAAACAAAAACAAAGCAGCCAGAGGACCATCTGTGTCATTGTCTCTAGCTGTTCAGAAACTTGACAGTCTGTTTCTGGTCTTTGAGGAATGGCTTCTTATCTCTGTTTTCCATTTATTTCCACCAGTTGTGATCATGTGTGCCAGCAGTGACGCAATACGGAACATCATGTTGGCTGCACATCGGCAAGGAATGACTAGTGGAGAT
Organism: Protobothrops mucrosquamatus; assembly: GCF_001527695.2. Lineage (NCBI taxonomy): Eukaryota > Metazoa > Chordata > Lepidosauria > Squamata > Viperidae > Protobothrops > Protobothrops mucrosquamatus. The sequence goes on along the minus strand of NW_015386852.1, from coordinate 384,065 downwards.
CATGCTTTCTTCAATATTGAACTTTTCAACAGCTCATCATATGGTAATGTAATTTCTGTCTTCTTGGATTGCAAGATTTTTCTAAACACACTAACATTTTAGTAATGGTGTCAATCTTTAAGCAAGTCATTGTAACCTTTCAAACAAGCATTTGAGTTATGTCATTTGGCGCAAAAAAAAAAAAAAAGTAAGCAAGCAGACCCATAGTTAATACAGTGGAAATTAATTTCGTTTATGGTTGCTTCCCGTGCCGTTTTCAGAAATTTACTCTGCTGTATAGTGGCTTACTTAGTGAGAAACGGTTGTTTGTCTGAATCCTGTGTGAGCTCTATAGCTCAGGGGTGTCAAACTGGTGGCCCGTGGGCCGGATGCGTCACACGCAGGCCACGGCCACCCCAGTTCTGCAAAGGCAAAAAACGTCGTGATACGTCACGTTACATCACGTGACACGATCGAGTTTGACACCCGTGCTATAGCTGGTTTTGAATATGCATTACTGTGATGCAAGACACAGCATCACACACTGACTGACTGAAGCATCATTTGGTCTTCTTGAACTATAAGATTTATAAAAGGTCTACCAGATAAGCTTACCGTGTTTCCCCAAAAGTAAGGCCTACCCACAAAATAAGACCTGGCTTGATTTTGGGGGGTGGGCCTAATGTAAGCCTTACTCCCAAAATAAGCCCTAGTTTTGGGGCGAGGCACATACCTAAAAATCAAGCAAGGGTGGGGGTGGAGCTGCCCCACAAGCTCTACTCCCACTTATCTTGCAGCCAGGTCTCTCCTCACTGGCCCACTTCTGCAGCATCTTCTGCAGCCAGGCCTGCATTTCTCAGTCGCAGGCCTTTCCAGAAGGCCTGTGCAGCCAAGAACTGAGCTACGGATTCAATCCATAGCTTAGTACTTGGCTGCATAGGCCTTCTGGAAAGGCCTCACTTCAAAATGCAGGTCGGAATGCAGCTGCAGAATGAAGCTGCTCCTTCAGCCCCAGAAGAAGTAGACCTGCTGGTCGGGGCTGTCAGTGCCGGAGGTGAGTAAGAAATCCCCCGAAAATAAGACCTGGTGCCTCTTTTGGAGGCAAAAAAAATAAAATAAAAATAAGACCCGGTCTTATTTTCAGAGAAACATGGTCACTCCTAGTAATTACATAGGCACGATTCTTCCATTTGCTTGGTAGCGATATGCAAGTGATTTGTGATGGTCTTTCAACTTTTCAATTTAGCCTGTACTCCTGGACTTTCATTGTGGTCTCCTTAAAATGCTAACCAAGCCTGATCCTGCTTAGTTTCCAAGCTAAGAGAAAGCCAGGTGCTGTCATCTGCTGAGACCTAAGTTAGTACTGATTGATTGGTTAATTAAATGCCATTATGTCAACGTTGATTATTAGCAACCGCATAGATTGAGCGTCTCCAGGACGATCTGCCCAGCCTGGCCAAGATTTTCCAATGGGGGCTCATCACTGCTATAATCAAGTTCATCTGTCCTGCTGCTGGTTGTCCTCTTATCTTTCCTTCCACTTTTCCCAGCATTATGGATTTCTCAAGGGGAACTGGCGTGTCCAAAGTTTATTAGTTGAGTTTGTCATTTGTGCCTCAAGGGATAGCTCTGGATTAATTCCCCCTGTTCTCCTGTAATGGTTTGTGGGAATAACCTTGGGAGGCAGGAGGAAGTGATGGTGAGATAAGAGGTCAGCATCTGAGCCCACAGAAGGAATGGGAACATGGCAAATGTCTCAGAAGGGATCCTCCCTAGTTTTATAGAGTAGAAAAGTGAGAGGGAACAAATATATTTTCAGGTTTTCAAGATTCTGTTAATGCAACCTTGGGATAAAGATAGAGCTAGTACTTCTGGGTATGCTTCTTGTCTGGACTACCTTGCAAGGCTGACATTTCCAGATGTTTTAATTTACTTTACTGCATCCAGTTTTGGTCACCACGATGTAAAAAAGATGTTGAGACTCTAGAAAGAGTACAGAGAAGAGCAACAAAGATGATTAGGGGACTGGAGGCTAAAGCATATAAGGAACGGTTGCTGGAATTGGGAATGTCTAGTCTAATGAAGAGAAGGATGATGGGGGGATATGGTAGCAGTGTTCCAATATCTCAGGGGCTGCCACAAAGAAGAGGGAGTCAAGCTATTCTCCAAAGCGCCTGAAGGCAGGACAAGAAGCAACGGGTGGAAACTAACCAAAGAGAGAAGCAACCTAGAACTAAGGAGAAACTTCCTGACAGTGAGAACAATTAACCAGTGGAACAACCTGCCTCCAGAAG
>NW_015386852.1:373120-381563 GCF_001527695.2 Protobothrops mucrosquamatus | reverse complement strand
TGTTTCATTTTTTACTAGTTCTTTCCTTTGTTAGTAAGTTTCAGTGGAGTGATTTCCATGGTGCAGTTTGAGGAGAGACCTGGCCATTTAACAAATAAAGCTTCACTTGAAATAGTGGAGCTTCTTGCATAGGAATTCCCCAAGGTAGCATGTTTAGATGCAGGAAAAGCCTGCCATCTAAAGCAAGTGTGTGTGCGGTTTGTGGGTCTTGCAAGTTATTTAATGGACAATGTCCAAGGCTTGACTTTAGTGTTTGGCTTCATTGAAAGTTATTTCTAGGAAGTAAGCTTGTTTGCTTATGCATTTTATTTATTTATTTATATAATATTTATAAACTAGCCTTCATTAAAATATATCACAAAAATGTGTGTGTGTGTGTGTGTGTCTGTGTGTTCTTGCACATATATATAAATAAATTGCATACCTATGCAACACTGCTACTTTGAGTACTTTGCAGAATAAATACTTTTGCAAAAATAATCATCAAATTAAAAGGCAGTGAAAATACAGTTTGGTATAAACCTACCATCTTAAAATGTCCGAGCAAATAATAACAAATTGATCAAAGCTGAAATGCTTGAAAAGACAGCCTCAGTTAGGCTTCTGTAGGACAGGTGTTCTATTAACATTATGTCACAATCAAGAGAGCTCTCTTCTCCTCACACATAATGTGTATCAGCTGAACTGTTTTGGTTAGTGGTTAAGGCAGCAGGCTAGAAACCAGGAAACCGGGAGTTGTAGTCTTGCCTTGGACATGAAGCCAGCTGGGTGACCTTGGGCCAGCCACACACAAACAGCCCTAGAAAGGAGGCAGTGGCAAACTGTTTCTGAAATCTTGCCAAGAAAACTGTGGATATTTATCCAGGCACTTGCCAGGAGTCAAAAGCAGACTTGATACCCCAGTCCTGGCTTAAATAAGCCTTATCAAGGCAATTCTAGGTACATGCCATGTGTTCTTGCCATCCAGTCCAAAAGCTACTAGATCACTGGATACTGTGACCATACTATTCCTGTTGTCCTGTCTAAACAGCTGTCTATGTGGAGGAAAACCACTTAGTGCTGCCAAATTATCTGATGACCCTGGCTCCAGAGGTATTCCCAAGTCAGGCAGATGAAATTTTTCAACTTAATGGTCTCTTTAGTCCCAGCCAAATGATAAAGAGTGCTATTTTTCTTTCGGAATAAATAAAGGTAGTTTTTAAAACAATGCTTAGTTAATACAGATAGTCCTTGACTTATGACCACATTTGGGTCGTAAGTCTGTTGCTAAGCAAAGTGGTTGCTAAGTGAATTGTGCCTAATTTTCTGATCTTTTTTGCCACAGCTGTTAAGTAAATCATGTGGTCACTAAGCAAATCCAGCTTTCCTCGTTGACTATGCTTATCAGAAACTGGCTGGGGAAGGTCAGAAATGAAGATCACATGATCCCGGCATGCTGGAACCATCATAAATGCATGCTGGTTGCCAAGCACCCAAATTTTCATCAAGTGGCAAGGGGATGCCGCAATGGTTGTAAGTGTGAGAATTGGTTGTAAGTTAGTTTTTAGTGCTATTGTAACTTTGAACGGTCACTAAATAAGTGATTGTAAGTTAAGGACTACCTGTAAATTGCAATGCCTTGGGTTACTTGTTATGTCAAGCCATAAACTGGTTGGCTTCACACATTTATTTTACTCCAGAAACCGCAAACCATATGATGATTTAGCATGGTATAAATCCAGAAATGAGTTTTCTAAAATTCTTCTCATTACTGTAGATTGGATTTTTGAGTTTGCAGATGTTTGTGGATGTAGTCTTGCAAACTTTGGAGTGCATGCTTTTTTTTGAGTGACTGAATGGACAAAACTAAATAGGAATAGTCGGAGAATGGCAGTTGCAATATGGCTAACCTTGTGTCAGCATTAGTTTGCGATTCTGTAACTAACAACTAGTATAATGAGTTCAAGTGGCACATTATTTCAGCAGTAGTGCATCTAACCATTCAACGTTTGCATACCTTCCTTCCTAAGTAGTATCTCATGGTCATTCACAATCATGCTCTTTTACAAAAAGAAAAGGTGGAAAACTATTGTAATATTTTAGTAGTAATGCTTTCTGTATAACTGCATCTTTATTTCTCACGTGGCTGGCAAGGTTTTCATGTCTAGATTAAAGTTATATATAATAAACTAAGAAGAAGCATATATCTCTGCAGTACCGATTGGTTTGTTGTCAGCTTTGCTGCCTGCTCATATGGTCCTGACTGTCTTAATAGAAAAGAGCTCACATCAAATAATTTTTGCAATAACTGCACTGGATCTGCCCATTTCTGGCAGTTGATGTAAGGCACAACTCTGTACCACATGACAGGCCTTGCTGGTGAGAATTATTTTAATTATGTATTTGATGGATTATAGGGCCACCCACGTCAAACAATGTGACTCTGGGTGGTGTAGAGCGAAAAGCAAACAATAAACCAAAGAAATAACCACATAACTTTCAAAAACCTAGCCAAAATATAAATTGATGACCAAACCTGATAATTAAACAACCAAAAGGGGACTCCATTCAACTGGATCCAAACACCTAAAGAAAAAGCCAGGTCTTAATAGCTTTTCTGAAAGCAACCACAGTTGGGGCTTTTGATGTATTGGAAGCAAGATCATTCCAGAGCACAAGAACAGCCACTGAAAAAAGCAAAATTGTAAATTCCATTGGGTGACAAAGTCTAAAAGATAGATCCTGTAGCATATCCTGCCTAGGGATTGGATGTTCTTGGGAGAAGAAAGTCCCACAGGTAACCTATTCCTATGCTATGTAAGCTTTAAAGGTGACAACCAGCACCTTCAATTGCATCTGAAAGCCTGTTGGAAGCTGAAACAGCTTGTAGAGTAGCTGTGCCACATGGGTATAAATGAACTGCTTTCCATAACTACTTTACCACTGCTTTCTGAACCAACTATAGCTTCTGCGTGGTCTTCAGGGACAAGGAACTCACCTCAGAGAAAGGAGGCAAACCAATGTCCTCCACTTCCAGCTCCCTCAACCAGTCCAGATGGATGCTATGTTTGATGGTATCGAAGGCCACTGAGACATCAAGGAGAGCCAGAGGCACAGATGTCTATAAAACATGCAGCACTGTACTTTGGAGGACCATTAAACCTTTTTGAACTTTCCATTTCAAAGAATGTTGAGATTCTGCTATGGCCAATGGAAGTGGTGTGGTAAAATTTCAGTGTTGTGGCTGCATCAGAGACCCAACTTTCTTTTTCAGCTTGAATGGGATACAGTTTAATGGTCCTCAGAAGTACATTGCAGCTATGAGGAAATATCTTAATTTTCTCCCCAATTGTGTATTTGAAACTAGGAAGAAAGCAAGGGATTATCCTTGACTTCATAATAGAAAAAGTACTCCATTATCCAGATATTTCTCTCTCACACTTATCCTCACTTGACCTAGGTGGGAATAATACTTTGGCAATAGGAACAAATGACTGTATTTCTTACCTGGCCTCCTGATTACAACCTCAGTTCATTCTGTTTTGAAATTTGAATCTTGGTATTTTTAGACATGTCTGGAGTTTTATGTCTAAAGGTGTTAAAAAAACAGTATGACCTTTACTCTCTTTTTTTTAAAAGGACACTTTATCCCCATATTAATCTCAAAGCCTCTTCTCTCTTTGTTTCTGAATTCTTTTTTTTTGGGGGGGGGAGGATTTTCCACTAAACTGAAGAGAAAAAGATGGAACTATTTCTTTCCTGTTTTCTTATCTATTTTTTCTTGTAAATCAGAGCAATTTAACCTTATAACCACCCAGAGTCGCCTTTTGATAAGATGAGCAGCAAATAAATTAATGATAAATAAATAAATTTTACGAGGTAAAAAACCCAGACATCCAGGCCACAAATTTTGTTCTGGAATTCTGACAGTGGCTAATATTAAATTATGCCATCATTTGTCACTTTTGATAATTCTTTTCTAGTCCCAAAGGATATGTATGTTCCTTTCCATTCATCCCGAATTTTCTGCAAATAATTATCTTTCTCTTTTCAAGTTTTTAAATAAAATTCCTTTTCAATGTAACTCTTTATTTCAAGAATCCATATGAATTCATCTCATAGGAGATTGCATTGAGATGAACTAATACGTACCAACTCAAGTTAGCATAATTAAAATGTATTTAGATATAGATGGATTCTGCTTCTAGAGCAAGAATGGGAAATCTCTGGCCCACAGGTTGAAGGCCATACAACGGAGTTTCCCATCTAGGTACTTCTTGGTCCATCTTTGCTAAATTAAATCCCATTCACTAAAGCCAGAAAGGAGAAAAATAACTGTTCTTCTCTGTATAACTAACAGAACTGATGGATTTTTTTTCCCTACTGGCTGGTTTTCAGCATCTCTCCCACTGATGTGAATAGAAAGTGTTTCAAAGACTAATTGTCAGGGAGAGGGACATTTTCAAAGAAAAGAGATTATAGTTCAAACCCCTTGAAAAATCACCTCTTCCTACTTGCTCACTGCAACTGGACATTAAAATAGTCAAGTGATCAAAATTCAAAATGCTTGACAACTTGCATGTATTGACAAAGGTTGCAGCATCCTGAGGTCATGTGATCATTATTTGCAACTTTCTCAGCTGCCTTCCAACAAAGTCAAGAGGAAAGATAGATTCACTTAACAACCATGTGATTCACTTAACAACTACAACAATTTGCTTAACAACTGTGGCAAAATGGGCTAACTAAAATTGGCATGATTCCCTTAATAGTTGCCTTGCTTAGCAATGGAAATTCTAGCCCCAATTTTGGTTATAAATCAAGGACTACCTGTATTCTAGAGTTTATTTGTGCAGATGGATTCTCTGTGGCTGTGGAGAATGCTATTTGGGGACCCTGAAGTGATCCCATCTACTTTACAGCCTGTGGAGACTCACTGGAGCAAATTTAAGCTTTAATTTGAAATGAGTCTCCTAGCATTGCCCAATATACATTGTGTTATCAGGTACTTCTTGCTAAGCAAAGCAACACATGGGAAAATACAGCCAAAGGAAAAAGAGGAAAACAAACTCTTTATAATCCCTGGTTTGGAATTGTAAATATTTTTTATTTCTCCCTTAGGGAATGGTTCATGGAGGAGAGGAGACAAATATGATCTTGAAGCAAAGCAAGCATACTCATCCCTCCAGACAATCACACTACTGAGAACATTGAAACCCGAATTTGAAAAGTTTTCTATGGAAGTGAAAAGTTCTGTTCAGAAACAAGGAATCCATCATGATGACTATGTAAGTACCTGATTAAGAGCATCAAGATTTTAGCATCTCTAAAATACTACTTGAAATAAATCAGGGGCGACATTGTGGTCTTTTCTAAACTGAATCAAAGCCTACTTCTATTAGTATTCCCATTTCCTTGCTGTAGAAAATTGCTGTTTATTCACAGTCATTTTCAGTAGAGCTACTATTATCAGTAAAATGGGTAGCATAAAAATAAATAAATAAATAAATAAATAAACTTTGTTTTTATTTATTTTCTAGAAGTGGGACTTCTAAGGTATGAAGTCGGGAAAGGATAGAGTCCATAACTCATAGTGTTTTTCTAGTTCCATTTTGTTCTTTGTTTTCTTTTTGCTCCAATGTTATCAAATTACCTGGGACACCTGTCTCCAAATACACCTGCAAACTTCTCAGTGATCACAGAAGAACTTGTGCCAGAACATAAAAGATAGGAGAGAAAATTACCTCAAATGTGCTAGGTCCAAGGGAGATGTATGGGTGGTCCCACCCAGTATGCTGTTACCACCGTACCACGCCCACCCAATGGGCCACACCCACCCGGCACTCAACAATGCATAAGTGGGTTTTGGGTTGCAGTTTGGGCACTCGGTCTCTAAAAGATTCGCCATCACTGAACTAGATGTTTCCACCATTTAATAGCTTCTACAAGTTCTATGTATTGTTGGGGCTTCTCTTGTGTTCATGAAGATAGAGCATTATAAATTGGGTAGCTTACTGTTTGACTTGCTTTGTGAAGCTACGTCCCTTCATACCCCTTCATACTTTGGACCAGCTCCTATAATCTGAGCCCCTATGGCTTATATTTAACCAGATAACAAGGATAAGGATGGTAGGTTCATATTTATGGATTTAAATGTATTTTTATTATTACTCAGTAGTGAAGTGCAATAAAATATAATAAATGACATCCGTGTATGATAAATATATTTTAGATAATCATTTAGTAAATAATTGACTCAATAACAGTGACAATGGGTGCATCATTTGAAGATCTGAAGAATCAGATTGTCCTGAAAAAATTCTGTTAATGTGGTTGTTAAGAGGTGACACTGACTTGATGTCTCATAATCAGTAAACAGTTTAAAGAATACTTCAATAAATAACAGATTTCAAATATTTAAAATTAAATGTAACCTGTTGTCCATTTTTGCTACTAGAAGACCATTGTGTGATTTTCCTTGGCTTTGTATTTGATCTCCCAAATAGGCTGTATGACAGAGAAAGTGGTTAAGATTTTAAAACAACATCTGTCTCAGAGTTTTTGCCTATTCCAAGGGGTTGAGATGTAGTCCCTGTTATTTCACTTTCCCCATAAATATAATCTCTTTGGAGCTTCTTCAGGTGTAAAATTTTATGTCAGCCAAAGTCTTTCATTTGCAGATAATGGAAGAAATTGCTTGAAAGTAAAAACCACCTTATGTAGACGACACAAAAGATTACTCTGGCACAGTATATCTAAGCATTTCTGATGCTGCTCAGATGCGAATCATTTTCACTTGTAATCTTTCAAATCTGCCATAAAACAACCTGGATGTAAATTAGCAACAAAAGAGAATCTAAAGGCTACCCCTCCCCCCTGAACTGTGACTATTTCTCCTGACTCTTTTTTAGCAAACAAGAAAAAAAGAGGGGGGGTGTTTCCTGACTCAGCCAAAGACATTAGTATTTATATAGTGACAGAACTGGCCACTTAGGACATGCTTCTTAAAAATTGGGCTTCAATTAGATCAGCAGTTCTCAACCTATGGATCGCGACCCCATTTGGGGTCGATTGACCATTTCACGGGGGTCGCCAAGCAAGGCTGTCCGCCATTTTTTTTCCCTTTTCCGGCGGGTGCCTTACCTCCCTTGGGCTGGGCCAGCTGGTGGTCGGCCTGCTCCGTCTCTGCCGCTTGCCAGCTACGCCTCGGCCGGCGCAGGGGGCGGAACCACGCATGCGCGGCGCTCCTGGGCAGGGAAAGTCCTCGACTTACGACCGGTTGGGTAGTCCTCGACTTACGACCGGTTTAGTCCTCAACTTACGACCAGTTTAGTCTTTGACTTACGACCGGTTGGGGGTCGCGGCATTAAAAAGGTTGAGAACCACTGAATTAGATCTTTTCTTTCTAATTGCTATTAGTAACTAGTTTAAATACCAAACTGGTAGGAAAAGGCTTGAAATGAATCTACCTATAATTTTTACAGAAAGAAAAAGATGGCAGTTTGGAATCCCACATCTAACAATTTGGATTAAAGCAGTGAATATTATCCTGCAACATTATCCAGGGACACATATATTTGCCTTCATTCATAAAGCAGTGAAAGCCATCTACCGTACAACGCTGTAGATTTATACTACAGATAGGCCTCAGTCTATGATTGTGATGAGGCCTGCCCATCATGGCCATAAGTCATGACAATCATAAAACGGGCCGTCCCTTCATCAACCCAATTTTGCGACCTTTTTTGCAGCAGCTGTTCAGCAGACGTTGCAATCATTAAGCAAAAACCATTGTTGAGCAGACCAATGGTTCGCCAAGGGCTGGTTTTGATGAAAAACAGAAGTAAATGCTGGTGTTCAGCAAAAATATTGTAAAATTATCTGACCACAAGATGCTGCAAATGGCTGAAAGTGCCAAGCACCTAAAATGCAGTCACGTGACCACAGAAGGGAGGTGGCTATTGGGAGTTTGGAACCAGGTGTAAGTACCACCTGTGGTCACAAGCCGAGGACTAACTGTGTAGCTCCACTAGCATTAAAATTGTTTACTTTATTATATTAAATAAGAAAGTGTCATACATTATTATATTTTTTGTGATGCTGGTTTATGTTGTATATAATTTTGTTTTCAGCTCCATTATGCTATGTCAGGGGTAGGCAACCTTGGCTCTTTTATGACTTGTGGACTTCAACTCTCAGAATTCCCCAGCGTGGCTCAGCTTGGAAACCTCTCCCTTTCCCCTCAGCGTGGCTGGCTCAGGAATTCTGGGAGTTGAAGTCCACGAGTCATAAAAGAGCCAAGGTTGCCTACCCCTGTGCTATGTTGTTGTTGTTGTTATTATTATTATTATTATTATTATTATTTAATTAATTAATTAATTAATTAAATTTATATACCGCCCTATCTCCCTTATGGGATTCAGGGCGGTGAACCGGCGATACTAAAAACCACGATAAATATACA